>NC_090888.1:65220434-65240434 GCF_036669925.1 Montipora capricornis | reverse complement strand
CTCTTTTAAAGCTTGTACAAACTTAAGGTACTCCTTCAGTTGACACCTTTATACACGTACAGTACATACATGTGCATTTGAATATCCTCCGAATCTACGATGTAAGAGTAAAAAATATCTACTTCTAGCAACTACTTTTTTCTGCACCTCTAGCAAGTAACTTTATGAGTTTAATGATTTTCTCTGTCATGTACATCCCCAAGCGCTCTCTCTGTGCTAAGTTCTGTCTTGGCAAGCCTTGCTTTTGCTTTAATACACAGCTCCACCCAATCAGGAATGTCACCTGTTTTTTTAGGGAAGCCTTATCAACAGTTAACTTTTGGCCATTTTGTGCTAGTCGAGGGAACGTGATAAAAACTTGCACTTTTTTTCAAGTTAGGATTTATTTCTAACTTTACAACCCTGGAACAACACAAGACAGAAGAATATATTCTGATAGTTTCTGCAAAGTATCAGATACTCTTAAATAAACTACATCATTGTTTGGGTGTTACCTTATTTTCAAGATTGTCACCTCGCAGCATTTCACTAAAAAATGGCGTGACATAGCTGATCCTTACTCTGTGAGTACAATACTTACACTGACAAATCCTGGTGGACAATTTCAAGCGCTGTTGTAAACTTGTGTGCAAGGGATACAAGTGCACCAGCTAGTAAGTGCACATTAGGTAATCTACGATAGAAAAAGCCAGTAAATGAAGATAAATGTAACTTCCTTTGACTGTATTACTACTACACAAAATTATCAAACATATCAGAAATAATTGGAACTTCCATTGTACACTGTAAAATGCTGCTCTGTCAAGCTGTACATGACTTGTATAAGCTTTGATTGCACATACACAAAATAATTGTCTTTAAAGGGTGATCCCACGACAATCTTTGCAAGGAATACATACAGCCATAAACCAGAAAACGCATGGTACTGTACATGTCACAGTCATCATGAATGGTTTATAGGGAGCCATTATAATAATATTGCACAAGTGACTAAGTCAAGGCATCACTGATTGAGTCAAGCAATCTTTTTTAGTAGGGAACCTAGGAGATGAAATTTATCTTTGGCCTGATCTTCTCCTTAAAATTATGGTTTCTTGTGGTATGGAACATTTCTATCTTAATGCAAACTATTTTACAACACATTTAAATTACCTGCTTGTCCTATTTGACCATAATGTCAGGACATCAATAGAGCCATCACCTCCCTCGTCGACAGGTAAAATCCAGTTAAACAGCAGATGTCGTAAAGGGTACAAGCCTGTGTACGATGTGGGGAAGGCAGCTGGTGATGCAGGCTGGAAGTTTTCAGGCAAAGGATAGAGCTGTAAATATGTGACTAGAAATTCCACTGAGGTCCTTGAGAACAAGAAAATATGTATGATCATTACGTACTTGACCAAAAACATGCTCCTGCTGAAGCAATCATATGGTTATACAGAGGAATAACAATTTCTATTGGGTTATAGAGATCAAGTTTTTAACCTGCCAGTATGTTAACAAATTTTGGAGCTACATGTGTATACATAACTTTAATAAAATGTAATGCAAGGAAACACTCTCTGTTGTTTTTATGCTTCTTGAAGGTTACAGTAATTTCTTGAATTTAAAAGTAGACAGGTGTCAGCTGTCACCTACTTTGTTGTCTTTGCTACAACCACTCTACTCCACTGTTGGGTAGACGATACTAAAGTTTCATTTTTCATATCCTAGTTTCAAACATGCAGGCATCTACAATGAAACCATGTGGCAACCCTGTTATTATCAAAAACAGGGGTTTTTGTTACATACTACTGTACTTACATGTAGTCTATTTCTCAAACATAACTCATTTGCAAGAAAAAAAGTAATGCTGTTCAGAGAAAATTAATTCTTGAATATTTTCAAAAGTTTGAGCTCATCATTCTCCAATAATTTAATACAACAATTTCTTTTCCTCACACATTGAATGGGGGCAAATACAGCAAAGGTGGGGGGGGGGGGGGGGGAATCTTAATTTTCAGATGCAAATCATTTTTCCTGCATTGGCCTTCAACACTGGCATGTTGTAACAGTTAAAACCTGCAATGTCCAAAATAGTAAGGAGTCATTATTGTTTCCAACCAGACCAGAGGCATGTTACTTTCTGTATCTTCAGCACTCATGTTCAGAAATGTAACTAGTAATTAGATGCATGCCCAGTTTTGACATCCAATGTGAAGTGTCCCTTTAAATCTAAGGCTTTGCAACCTATTTCCAACAATAAGGTGAGGGTAAAGGTTACTTAGTGTTATTTTTAGCCTAGGGTAAATACAGTTGTTTTATCCTTATTTGAGGAGCAGCACTTGCTGGACAGTTTGCGACTTTAATTGTCTGTACTCCGAGACAGGAGTGATATTGAAGTTGGGGAGATGAGAGTTTGTTTGTTTGTTTATTTATAATAAGCAGGTTGAAGTTTTGGCAGCTATTCAGCTGATGTGGACCTGCTATACCCACCCACCCATATACACACAGAGCACATTAAGGGACACTTCAGGACACTTATTGAAATCCACATGCATCTAATTACCCTGTAAGGGCATTTCTCAACAAATCGGATCTTCAGAAGGGAGATCGAGGTTTTAAGTCATCAATCTTCTTTTTGCTTTTAGTAATCTTGAAAACATACATGTACAATTATGTACATGCACTACAACACCATGTAGTGTTTTAAAACAAGTAGATGGCAGCTTCACAAAATGGCTTTTTTAGCCCAAAATGTTGTTGGGACTTTAGAAAAAATGGGTCCCAGGCATCATAGTAAGCTCCAGAGTTTCAAAACGATTAAAATTCTAAAGCAAAATCAAATGCCAATTTGACTGACAAACACCCAGCCTCAAGCTACTGTAACCAGCAAGAAATACCAGATGTGAAAGCAGTAAATGCATCCTTAAAATTATTGTTCAAATTTACGATAACACTTACTGTACAATGTAAGTACACATTGTAAATGCAAAATAGAAGATTATTGTCTGTCTGTACAATACCTTGATGGCATTCCACTAGCAATAATTACACCAAAAACATCTGGTTCAGGGTGAATGGCACTTTCCTGATTATAAAAGAAGGATTTAAGTATAATAACTGAAATGCCTTGACTACAGTTCATTAACTGACAGTGTCCATTAATTTATTTTGGCCATCTGAAATCATTTTTTTCCATAAAAGTTAATGTAAAGATACTTCAAATTTAATGACACAATAGAATAAGGTCTGTCTGTACAAACTACAGTGTACAGTAAGGTGTTTATTGGCAGTCGTTGATCTCCAGTTTTGTGCTAAGTTTGTAACAACACCTTTTCTCTGACAAATGAACATGTATGCATCCAGCTACAGGTACAACACAATCACCCAATCATCAACATAATTATATATGGTACATGTATGTTTAGGGGCCTTACTGTAGTTTGTAAACAACAACATTTTTTTAAGATACATTGTACCTCCCTAACATACATGACATGGCAAGAAAAGATTCAGTCTGGCATTTAAATTACATTGCACAAATTATGAATAAACAAAAGAAGGCGACATGAAGCTTTTATTTTGACTCATAATAATTATTAATACCTTCATCAGGGATGTTAGGAGGGAAAAGCCACAGTCAGTAAGGTGCTTTATTCCAATGATTCGCAATGTAGATGTCCAGATTTGCTTTAAAGTCAAGTTGACACAGTCAGCAACAAGACAGTCTAATTCCTGTCTCCGTTTTGCAAAACAGAGCACAAGGGCTTCTAAACAACGCAGTACAGAAAGGATAATTTCATGTCTAAGAACAGATCAAAACAAATAATTTTAAAAATGTGAAACTGCGATCGTATGATTACAGAGCATCCTTTTTTATTAATTTTTATAAAGACGTTTTGAAACTTATATTATAAATCAGATGTTGTTGTGTGCAGCAGATCAAAAGCAAATTACATGCAAAATGCATTACAGTTAACTATCTTTTAATTTACATTAACACTTACAGTACTTGACTGTACTGTACAGTACATGAAAAGACATTTGGAGCACTGTATACATTAATTGTAACATAGGAAACTGGATAACAGTTAACCATCAATTTTTCCATTTCCTGTCCAAATTTCGAGCAAGAAACAAAACCTGCAAAGAATTTTTCTCAAAGGTCACGGATATTAGAGCAAGTTACTGAACAAATCACCACTTTGATTTGGGACATGACCAACACAGGTTCCTGTCTGGTCACGTATTTTACAGCTGCTGTAAGTCCTGTCGAGGAAACTATAATTATAATATCTGGGTGTTGCCATTCCTAGGATATAGATGCTGGTTCTCAACATTAACCCTGCTTTGAGGGTTTCCACCAGGCCCTGGTTGTTCGAAAGCCAATTAGCTTAATCCAGGATTAGCGTACAGCCGTAAGCTTTAAATTTTGTTTCAGGTTTTCAACTTTTTGGTGAAAGTTTCTTTAATTAATTTGCTTATTTTTGTTTTTCAAGATTGACTTCTTCCAATGTAAAGTTTTGCCAAATATCAGCGTTGAACAGCATTTGGGAGTAGAGAAATAAAGTTAACTCCTCGGTTTGAACAACCCAGCCCAAAATCCAGCAGGTGCCTTATTCTTAAACTAGCTAAGAGGGCCACACGCCATCACCACCGTTACCACCACTTTCCTTTCCTTGTTATTCTATTGTTTCCATCTTTGAGCCCAGGGTCTGATTGTTCGAAAGCCAATTAACTTAATTCAGGATTAGCTTAAACTTTTGTTTCATGTTTTCAACTTTTTGGTGAAAGTTTCTTTCGCTTATTCTTGTTTTTCAAGATTGACTTCTTCTAATGTAAAGTTTTGCTGAATATCGGTGTTGAAAAGCATTTGGGCAAGGTAGCGGGTACTGTCCGTAACAGTAGGTAGGTAACTTTATTTCAACTCGGGTTGATGAGGCTGATTAATTAGGCCCCTAGCAAATACATGCTAATATGCCGAGAAAAGTGAAATGAATAAATAAATAAATAAAAATTGTATAAAACTTTATCCAGAGTAAGTGGGATCGACAATGGCTGATAGTTAGATTTATCATGAGGATCGTCCTTTTTGAAGATGGGCAGATTTCGTTGTCCTTCAAAAAGGTTGAAAAATGCGCACTAAAAATTTGTGCTACAACAACAAGACTATCACCCTCTTTAAGATTAATGGAGTTCCAGCTGATGTTTTTCTTTGAGTACACGAAAGGCTTGATTGTTTGCCAAAATGTCTTGGGGTTGCCTGATGGGCATTTGCGGCAGTGGTGCAAAACTAGTCAGATACAGCCTTACACATCAATGACGATGAAATGGAGCAACAGGAGTAAAGAAATAGCCTCCTTAGTAAATTCTTAATGTGGGATTAGCATTAATCAGCTTTTGAACAACCCGGCCCAGGACAACAATACAAATTATACAATACAATACATGTACATACTTAATTGACCACTCCCCATAGGGGCTTTTCAGGGCCAATCTGAAACAATCAACGAAACAACAGAACACAACAACAACAACAACAACAACTGTTAAGAATCCCAACTGGCCGGAGGCAAACCAGTTGGCTATTTACAAGTGCAGCTGGGAAGTTGAACCAGGGACTACCACGATCAAATTCAGCGAGTGGTCAGAGCGGGTCTTGAACCCGGGATCTCTGGATCTCAAGGCAATTAGCACCCTAACCACTGGGCCACACTGCCTCCAACAACAACTGTTCTGAGGAAATTACATGGAGGCCCGGTATTGTTGACTGCTCTAAATTTACATTATTTTGATCACCATTTGATCAGCACTTGACCAGTAACCAAACCAACACTTAGATGAAACCAATCAACTTTCAACTAAAGAGAATTCTTGGGTACTGATGAAACATGACTGTACAGAAACAGTATTTGAAAGTAACCTTTTCTGCCTTGTCTGTATCTGATGTAATAATACCAAAAAGAAAGGACGAAACTCTGATGTAGGAAGACTTGAGACATGCTTGGAAAACAAACAGGCAAGAATCTGTAACCTGCAATTCAAAACATTGTAAAAACATAATAACTTTGATTTCATGCAATTAAACTAAAGAAATTAATTTACCGGTAAAATGAATTGATGACTTCCATCAATTTCTTATTGATGAAATTAAAGTGAATTTGACAGGATGAGATGGAATTTGCAGATTATTAAATTTTCTAGAGTGGATTCATAAACACAGCACAGCTCTCAATCTGCTCCTAACCAGGATTTTTTTTCATTTCTTCAAAGAGTTTTATTTTAACCTACAGTACTAATCACCTTTCCACTCCTTTTCATATTGCAAGATCCATGTATCATGTCAAAACATTGGGCACATTTTTCAGCAGTTAAAACAGTAATATAATTATTGCTGCTTAACAATATGAGCGCAACATTATTATAGTTATGTTGTTTCACATAATTATAACATGTACTGTAGCTGTTTGGTGATACAGTGTAGTAGAGCCTGAATCCCTCTCATTTAGAAATTTATAATTGAAAGTTTCTTGAAAGCATGGAATTGGTTTGAACTGTGATGAACTGAAAAGCATGCATCGTTCAGATTAATATTTTAGTAACTGTGTGTACATGTACATGTAGGTAGATAGCTAGAGTTAACACTGGGTTACTAGAACAGCTTTTGTCAATTACATGTACACTACTACATTGTACTGTAACCTAATGAATCACAACAAAGCACCAGGAACTGACTTAGCAGTAATTCATGAACAGACTGGTAGCACAAGAGCTTTTCCAGACTTAATTTATTTAGGAACAATTAGTATCTTGTTTGCACATAAGAGCCACGTCACTGGGCATAAAGCTTATCTTCCTTTAATTACAATTACCTGACAAGACTGCAGAATCCAAACAGTTGTGATGTTCTTTAATACATGTACCAAGGAAATACACATACTTTCTCCACAGTTATTTCATATTTCCATGACAATTATTTTTATAACTTACAATAATATTGCTGGTAGAGATAACCTTACCAGGACTGCAGAACCAAGTTTTCAGAAGTGTTGTCCAAAGTCTCTCTGCAAGATTGCCATCCAACCTCTATTTTTTGACGTTTGGCTCCTTCAATGGGAAAAACAGACTCAGTTGAACTGCAGACTAAAATGCATGACCATCCTACATGTACATGTACATCTAATTAAGAGACATTTTAGTGCACAGTATTAATCTTAGCACTGTTTGTGGTATCCCCCTCAACCTTCGGCTAGGTCCTCAGCTTTGCTAATTCTCGCTTTCATGCTATTAAATCTCATCCAATAATAATAATCATTCATGTGATAATTAGTTGCTGAGGTGTCACCTGACAATAGACATACATCCCATTGATGTACATGAACATATATATTCGAACCCCAGCCAGACAAACACTAAGGGACTTGAAATAATGTGAGGGAAAGTGCCGCGAACTAGTCGCATAAGGCAGTCCATGGTTCGTAGTGGGCAGTTCATTCGGTTGGTAAGGCAGACTGTCCATGGACCCGGTCCATAGGGGGGTCAATGGACCGGCGGTCAGTGTTTTCGGGTCACCCACCCTTCAATGTCCATAACCCTTTGGGAACCACACACTACATGTATTCACAAAAGAGAAGGGCATCATGAGAGGTAATGTGAGATAAGGCCTATGGTACATGTATTTTCATCTGAAAATAATATGGTTACACTTTCAAATCTTTTCAGATAAGGACCAGGCTGGCCACTTTTGATATATGTACATTAATTACAACTCTTTGCAAAAAAAATGTCTGTTTCTCTGGCACATTGAGTTAAAAAACAATGCCAGTTATTTTCCACCAGTAGCTTTATTGGGGAAAACCTTATAAATGAAATTGACAATTTTAATCAAACTCTTCAAATCCCTAGAAATGCATTGTATATTAATGCAAAACTATAGGTTTCCAAGTCAACATACATGTAACTGAGATCTTACAAAAGTATTAAGAGAAGTAGTGAACGTGTCTAATTGACACCATCTTGTTTGTAACTGCAAGAGCTTTGACTGCTGACCGTTCATGTGGCTCATTTTCCCCCATCATGTTCAGCCCAGTAACCCTGCCGTTCAGTGTTTGTGTAAAAAAATTTTCTTTGAATTTTCGGCTCAATTCACCAAAAGAAATGTTGATATATATTTTTTGGTTACAATTAATTTTGGTCAAGAGGAGACCTCATATTAATTTGTTATTGATGAACTTTAGAAGGCGGCAGACGTTTCATTGTTGGCAGCAATTTTGTCGCCTGCCAGCATATTTTGACAGGGCTGTGATGTATGAGGCCACCTTTAAACAACCATAAGGAGACTTTTCTGTTGTAGTTGTAAAACTATTACATCACATCTACAGTTGTATATAAATTTATACACTCCATTTTATACTCCACATAGAGATGTACATATTACTGCACATGCATTTATACCCTCTATCACAACTCAAATTAAAAATACACTTTAATTTCAATAATCCAGCAACACCAGCCTTTACAATTATTGTAATAATTATAATGTAGATCCTGAGAGAATAGAGCAAAAATATGAAAGCCATTAAAATGCAAGTTACATGTAGGTTGAACAAAGTGCTTTCTACAGTACTTATAATTTAATCCATGGATCCAAACCTGGTTCAGAGGATTCCTGGTCACTGGTGACAGAACGGTATGAGGTTTTTTCCCAGAACACCTGAAATACATTAAATTTTGCAATTAACTATTGTTTTGTGAAATTGCATGACATGAAAGATTAAGATGGCCAAAGGACACACTTCAACATACGTAATTATTCCTTTTTGTAGTCACTTTATTTCTCACCACATTGGAAATAATTTTCTGCCCTTAGCGACTATTACTGTTGCAAGCTTCAGTTCATTCTTTAATAATTGTTAAACAACATTTTGTGTAGATGTGAAAGAAGGCGCACCATGTTTGTTTGGAATTTTGTGAAGCCATATTACTTTGTTTTTCTCTTTTTCTCATTTTCGGGTAGTCCAAGCGAACTTACAGTATTATTGTTATTATTATTATTATTATTATTATTATTATTATTATTATTATTATTATTATTATAACTTTTATATATACATTTTTATTATTACTGGGAATAGTTTTTTAGATTTGTGATTGTTTTATATACTTATAGATATATTTTTAAACAGTTTTATTCGAATTAAAAATAAAGTTATTTATATTAATACTAATAATAACAATAACATGTGCATATATATTTTTGTTTTTTTGTTTTTGTTTGCTTGTGTAAATGAACAATGAACTTGAACTGTTTTTTATAATTGGAACAGAATATTTTTTTTTTATATTGTTAATAATTTCTGTGTTAACTGACTGATTTTCAATAAAGGTTTTTCTATAAAATTATTATTATTATTATTATTATTATTATTATTATTATTATTATTACAGTATTATTATTATTATTGTTATTGTTATTGTTAATGTTATAATTGTTATTATTTTTTTTATTATTCTCTAATTAGCTCTGAGCTCTGGCTGTTCTCATGCTGACATTCATCACATTTCCTTAACCCTTCATCAGTCCTTACGTAATTCCCTTTCTAAACTCATTTTTGCTGAGTTTCATCAGTTTCAATAACTCCAACAATTTTGCACCTGTCCTCATGTTGCTGTTCTCCTCACTACTCATACAACTCTCACAGCTTATCAGTCCACGCCCATCACCTTTCACTCCAACTTTTGAGCATCCTATGATACATGTACCTGTTCCATACCTGATGACTGCCACTGCCCAAGTGTTAATCGCTGATATCTTATTCTTTCCATTCAATTTTGATCTTAATACGAGTTTCAATCTCCTCTTGTACTCTCCCAGACTGATAAACTGGTCTTTCATTTCCCCTTCCTCGATATCTCATCCATCTCCAGCACTCCCATGCGATTACTTATATCCTTCATCGTCACTTTTCCATTCCGATATCTGAGCTAAATTATTATTATTATTATTATTATTATTATTATTATTATTATTATTATTATTATTATTATTATTATTATTATTATTATTATTAGACCTGTAGCTTCTTCTTGTACATGTAGTACAGCTGATGCCTTTCTTTGTATTTGCTTTATGAAACCATGTTTTGGTACAGTATAAAGTGTCTTGTTGTGGATAAGGTGTTCTCCATGACATTACCTGACAATTACACCTGTAGAGTAGTTATTAAACCAGTTAAGGTAACTTAGACTACCCAAGTTTAAAGTTCAGAGTTCCAGCATGGTTCTACAGCTGTACATGTACTTTGTACAGTATACATGTAGCTGTTCATAGGGGAGAAGTTCGACTTTAGCTTAAACATGTAATACCTGATGGATGACATCTGCTGCCAGTTCAATGAATTGTGGGCTAAAGCCAGGATCCAATTTAGCACTGTTTAAAAGTGAACCAAAAATTGGACAATGTCATCATATTGACTGATATCAGCAGGACACTCTGTAAGAGTATGATTAAACTGTCTTACAAATGTGAGCCTTCCTGGGGCAAATTGCAATTTATCCCCAAATTTGACAGATCTTTAACTGGTGAAATACCGGTAATTATTATAACTAGGGGTAATCGGAGATTAGGAGAGTGCGTTTGATATGTTTGTAGGCGTACAGGTAGCAGTTGAGGGGGAAGGATGGATGGTTCGTGCGATAGATATAAACTCGCACTTGGTTTTGAATTCTGTAATGTACTTCAGGAGTATCTCCACTGCTTTCGATGTCCATGACCACTTCTTAGGATTTTTTATTTTTCACATGGCAAGTCCTCTTCCACATCTTTCCGAGTTGAGCGGCTTTCCCTTGTACTCTTGTCGACAATACTTTGGTTCATCATCATCTAGGTCTTTTCGCGAAAGGTCAACACTGTTGTCCTCCAACTGTCCGAACTCTGTTCAAACGATTTGGCCAGCACAGAACAGCTAAGATATTCCCTGGGCTTACACGCACACTAAGCCATGATTACAGACTTTCACGGCAATCTCAGACTGACAGTAATCCGATCTGACAAAAGTTGACCCTTCTAGAATGGTGACCATACCTCAAGTGTTTACTTGGCAAAAGGTTGGCCCTCCTAGGGTTACCCTACCAAGCAGATAGGGTTACCCTACCTCCAATGTAAACCAAACCAGAAAAGGCCGTTACTGGTGCAATAGATGTTCTACAGGGCTCAGTCATTCGAAGACCAATCAGCACTTTAAAATCCGGGTCTTTTCTTTGGATAATTTTCTCGGTTATTTTTAAGAGCATCCAATCATCAACTTCTTGACAAAATGAATTAAATTGAATTTACTTTTTAACCCATTTCCCACACACGTCCCTCCACCGTGGCTGCAAAATTGCAGCCGTTTAGGGAAAAATTGTTGAGAAATTGCATTACTCCCATTTCCTTAGAAATTTGGCACATCCCATGTTTATGAAATTAGACAATCACTGGCCATTCTTTATTGGAATAGGTTGAAACGAAGAAAGGATTGTTGAAATGACATCATACTTTGATATTAGGAAAATCGCCATTGAGCAAGATAGAAATGGCCCGCACCGAAGGGAATGAAATCCAGGGAATTTTAGTTGGAATCGTGGAAAAAAAATTAAATAGAGAGCTTCTTAAGAGCCTAGCGAAGATTGGATAATTTTTATGGCAATAGTAAAGGATTTTCATGTCAAAATGAGGTTAGCATCTTTCTGTTGTGTTAACGTAATTAAATATTACAACCACGTGCGCTTGTATTTACCGTCGGCCGTAAACTTGATTTCCAGTGCACTCTCAAAATTACCTCCAGAACCTACTTTTTGTGCTTACATGTACATGGAATGGGATGAAAATTAATACAGATTAATCGTTACATACTGAATTTCAAACGAAAAATGTTTCAAACAAAATAGCTCAAGCCACGTTACTGATGTATGGTGTCATCAAGGGGGAGTGCAGATGTTTGTTTTTAGAAAAGTCTCAGAACTGTATTATACCAGTACCACAAAATCATTCTCCTTTATTTGCTATGGGCAATTTACAGTACAAGACCACAATCATTACCTTGAACCAGCTCGGACAACCTTGTTCTTTAACTGGTCAATATCAGAAAGAATTGTTTCATACAGTCTTTGAAGGCAATTCTGATGGTAAAAGATGATTTTATCCAGTTTATTAATTTTAAAACTGAACTTCAAAGTCAAATCCTTCATTAATTGAAAGTATTTTTCCATTTAATTTCTATCTGTAACTCAAAAGGGAAAACATTAAGGCCATGCCACTCATCCAGTAATAATTATTGATTCCATCACGATGAAATGGCATCACAACAGCCAGTTCCTGAATATCTTGTAGCTAAGAATGTATAAATTAAAGCAAACTTTTTATAGGTGATCTTATTAAAGATATTTTGAATGATTCTTGTTTGGCTTTCTTTTGACAAGAAAAATTATTCAGATCGACAGATGGGATGATCCGCTTTGCCAGAAATACCCTCTTTATTGCTGTTGTTGTCATAATTCTTCATACATGTACTAGTGTATGCTCAGCCTCATCCAATAACAAAGGACTTCCATGTAAAAGTTTCTTAAATTGAGATATATTTCCCAAGAACACAACATAATGTACTAACTACATGTATGCTAAATGCTGCCATGCTAGCAGAGGTCTCTCCTTCATTTGTCGCCCCAGAGAGCACTGCT
Organism: Montipora capricornis; assembly: GCF_036669925.1. Taxonomy (NCBI): domain Eukaryota; kingdom Metazoa; phylum Cnidaria; class Anthozoa; order Scleractinia; family Acroporidae; genus Montipora; species Montipora capricornis. Next base: position 65,227,738 of record NC_090888.1, on the reverse strand, counting down.
AGAAGGGAATTAATTTTAATGCATCACACATACCTTCCAGTGACTGACACTACTGCTCCAACTTCCCTGTTCATCATCATGAGCTCCTAGTGGGTGGTGTGCACAAATCTGCAGCCTCATAAACTGTATTATATGATCCTGCAAGTGAATAAAAAAGGATACATATGTCATGTAGCAGCTGCTCAGCTGTGCGATAATATTGATAGGACCCATGCAACTGTTTGTTTTGCCTAATATGCAAATACATTTATTAGATACATGTAAAATTAATGCTCTTACCCTTGATTGAACCCAGCTTCCCGCTTCCCCCCCCCCCCCTCCTCCTCAATGACAAGTAAAACTGTCTGGTGTTAGACAGAGTATTAAATATATTACGTCTCACTCCTAGAGTCAATGGGTTAATATCAACTTTTTTGATGAAATCAAATTTTTGCATTTTATTCTCCCTCTAACATAGCACTAACTTAAAGGTTTCTTTTATTAATTATAAACTAACCCCAAACATCTTATTGTTAATAAAAGTTATTTTCTAGGTAATCTGCTTTTATGGGATCAAGGACTCCTCGGCAGATTTTCCTTTGGCCTACACAATGTACTTTTATTGTACATGTAATCTCCTTTCTTTTTTCTAGTCTTTAGTGCCAATATACAGTGTGATAGTATAGTAATAAATAAATAAATAATAAAATAAATCATCAATTTTATAATGAGATGGTCAGAGAACAGTGCAACAATGGCAAAAGCAGAACGTTGTAAAAATGAAAAATTTTCTGTACCTTAAATGTGGAATAGCCAGGCTGTGGCTTTTTCCACATCTGAAGCAGGAGTGGAAATAAAGCTTCTCCTAGATGACAAATTTGTCCCCTGCAATCCTCTGCACAGGATTTGGTAAACACATTGAGAGCAGAAAGGAAGGTTTCAACAAGAACACCACTGCCATGATTCCTTTCAACAAGGAAAGAACATGAACTCAGACATGAACTCAGACATGAACTGAACCCATGTCTGAAGCAGTAACGGTTGGTTAACTTTTGCATCATTATTGAACAAATCAATCATCATTGTGGGCTAACAGACTACACTGTACACATATAATACTGAGATGCTACTGCATGTATACGTACTGGGTTAGGGTTTTGAGGAAAAATAACAAAATACAATCTTTTACTCTCAGACTACATGTAGATTTTCTGTATGGGGCATTAAATTTATAGCACTTGGAAGAACTGTGCTATAAGGTCAGTTATTATACGTACTGAACAAGTTGACCCTTCAACCCCCACAGGAAACTGTGGAAACAATTGACCGCAAATTCCTGGGAGCTGACTGTGGCATTGCATTCATGACCAAATTGCAATTTTTCTACCACGTCTGTAATATTGTCTTATATCTCAAAAACTACAAAGAAAAGGATGAATACTTACAACAAAATTAATGTTTAGCAAGAATTAAGAAATTTTATTAAGTTCTTTCAATGCTAAATATTGTTATTAAATAATGACTTGTGGCATACCAGATCTCTTTGAAGATTTTTTCAAAAAAATTGAAGAGTTTACTTCCTTTAAAACTGTGTATAATGCAGCAGCACCCTCAATAGACAACAGGAGTATGTTTGCCACCAATTTTTTATTCTTCGAAAGCCACAGAGGTGTGTTCTCCATTAAAGAAACAAAAGCATCTATCAAATCTACAGGAGAGAGACAAAACACAATGTACTATACATAGTAATACAAGCATTTTTAGCATCTACATGTAGTGTGGGTATTAAAAGGTTAACATTTTTGAAACAGAATGTTGACCAAAGTCCCTGTGACAACCAGAAATCCCACATTGTATTGTGGGTACATGAACATAAAAAGGCATTAAACGAGAGAAGTGATCCTTGCTTGGACAATTATTTAATTAAGCACTTCCTATTGTTTTGTCTCGTTACCCGTTGGAGCCACCTGAATTCATCAGGTGACAAAAAGAGAAAATTATTGCGTTAATTGTTCAGACAAGAGCAAGTATGCACTTCTCTCGTTCATCTGTAACCTGCACTTCATCTTCATTTTGTACATTCATTTTATTTAAAGAGCCACAGTACTTGGTGAGTTCTTTTCTTACGGCATTACTTAAATGCAGTGAAGTGAATTCCTTTCCCGATATTGCTTCTGGTGAAGATTATTTCGAAACCATTTTTACATTGTACAGTAACTCTCTCTTCAAAAACTGTAATGTTTTTCAATTCATTTCCACCCCATGGACCAATGGTAATCATTATTGATAAAAGTGGGAACACCTCCAAAATTGCTATCTATAACCTACAGTAATACTGTAATTACTGATTAACAGTATACTGAATAGTCCCTTGAATAGTATACATGTACATTTAAATTTCATTGTCAGTGTTGTACAGTTCTCGCTTGCTTGAATTTTTGTCTGTTATTCAACTGATCACCACAAAATACATGTATTCTATTCAACAACATTCATATTCATGACCAGTTGTATTAAGGTATGGTGAAAATTATTGATCAGCTGGTCAAGATCAGCTTTAAATTATGACCAATGCAATTTTCAGGTGGGTAAGCCTGCCGTTTCGTACCCTCTGCCTTGCTCTGCTGATAGATTGAGCTAGAAAGAAGGATTTTGCACCAAATCAGTATTTATCATTATAGCAGTTACATAATCGCAAATGAAACTGTCAAATCGGCTGTGTGAAAAAGCATGTTATTTAATTTAATTAGCGTGTTACAACTTTGCATATGAATGTTTTGAATAGGTAAATACTGCAGACTGGACTCACAACCACAGTTTGTAACAAGATGAGAAATTGTACATACCTTGAAATGTTTTGACACTAACATCTGACTTATAGACAGGAATAGATAAGGTGTTCTTTAGCAGTTTACAATACTCTATTCCAATATGGCAGTTATATTGTGGCTCCTTGATCACTTTCATGAAATGAGCAACTAATCCTGGCCCTTAAGGCGAGGCCCTCCTTGAAAAGAAAACAAGAAGAGATTTATTTATCATTCAAAAATACATTAATTAATAATTCATAAGCAAAATAGCCTATCAGGAAACCAATTAAAAAAGGTTGCATGCATGAGCTTTAGCAACTGAGAAAACAGTCCTCATTAGAATTCTTTATACATTGTATAACGCATACTAATATGGCATAGCTTGTTTTTCTTGTATGCTAATGTTCTTCTCTCACGATTTGAACCTTTGTTTTTGGACTCCAGAGGAACATGCTTCTTGTAGAATGTTTTGAAGCCATTCAATAAACTTGCAGGCCATGTTTTATCAGGTCTAAAAGCAATGACTTTCAGGTTACTATTTCAGATTGATGCTTTAACGTCAAGCTACAAGAGACCCATGCAAGAAACTATCTTGGACAATCCCTTCTTTCAATTTCAATGATGGAAATCGGAAGGCATATTCCCTCGAGGCTTGAGAGCAGATTCATTGTTGGTTTTAGGGCATTTTATTCTGTCCAAGGTGGAGCCCACACTAACCGAGACAGAGATGTCAAAAGATGGTATTGTAATGTTCAAAGGAGCCTGTACTTGCTGGAAAATAGCTGCGTGCTGCGAGATGGGATCCATGAACAAATTTTGTTAATTAAAGTTTTTATATTGCCGTGTTCAAGTATTTAAACATGTCCATTAAAACAGAAACTTACGTTCGTCTGCTTTCTTTAGAAAAGACTGCACAAATCCAACAATTTCCTATCAAATCACGTTAGGATAAAAGTTACGTCGCGATAGGACAAAAACAAAAATTATTAATAAAACAGGTTGATCTTTGGGGATCACACTTTCCAAACAATAAATGGATATATATTATTTTAAATACATTTTTTGAAATCTTTTTGACTTTCTCTTTGAGCATCCTCAATTTACAATGTACCTCAACAAAGGTTGGCTCAAGCTAATTATTTTGGATTTAGCCACCTTCTACATGCATTTGTTGTGGTTCAAATTTTTTTAAACCAGTTCAATTTGGATTTTCCTTTGTTTCAGATTACGATAATGAACAATTATTACCAGCCAAAGAAAAATCAAAATTGAACTGGTTTGAAAAATTTTAAACCCAAAAAAAATTTTGAACCGTAACCAAGGCTGTGCTCTAACGGCGCCCGGTCGCCTGGCTTATTGTATTTCTAGCAGATAAGCGGCTAAAAATTTTAATATGTTGGTGGTTATAGTTTACGAAACCTCTCAGAAAATGTTTTTTCTTCGTACGAAAGTCGGTTTAAAGGACGTTCCACATGATTTCACATGTAACATAATCTGTGACTTTGCACGTGACGGCGGCGGCGGCCACACGAATTTCGATTCGTTCTCAAAAAAAAATATAGCATTAAATTTGGAACGTGGAGTTTGGCATTTCTTGGTTATAGTTTAAAAAAAGAGTTGTTACTTCTGCTCTGACAGCGGTAAAGCGCGGCCGGCCGGCGAAGCGGTGTATTTTACTTTGTATGAACCCGGGAATCGCAGTTTATGCGACAGTTTATGCAAATTTAATATTTTTACAATTTTTTGCGGCTGCGCCTGCTTGGCTAAAATACATTTAGGTTACGGTTGTTTTTCCCCAGTATATGAAATAACGAAATAAGAAAAAAGGAAAGATATCATGTCATTTGTTGTTGTTTTAGAAACAGAGCAATCCTGCGTTGTCTTTAGTTCGTGACAAACCATTGCGTGCCCTAAACAAATAACGCTGTGACTGGCGCTTCGACCGAATCCACAAAAAGCGCATTCCAGTATTAAAACATTTTACTGATAATATAAGAAAAAAATACTTAAATTCTGTCCTGTAGCAATGATTTTCGTCCAATCAAGATGACTTGCTCAAAAAAAAATTGATACCTTTTGGGTCGCGGTGGTTTTTGTTTCACGGCAGTTTTCACAAAAGCTCCACGTGAATTCACGTTTTTTGAAAATTCATTTTTAACCCAACTAACCAGTAAAAACGTTTACTGTATTAGACCCAAAAACTTTTTACATAAAATTGCCGCAATCTTTACTTTTTCACTTTTAAACTTGAAAACATTGGTGGCATTGCCTCTTTTCTCGTCTTTCTCAAGTATGGCGTGAAAAATTTGACGGGTTGCGAGTTTTTCTTGCACTAGCGAGTTTGACGATCACCAGAGCAGTAGCAGCGATGTTTTGTTGAGAGAAAGATGGATGACATTGCATTTTGACAATGCCGAGTGTCCAAAAGGGTATGAACAAGGGAGACGTAATCCTTGCACTTTAATGGCTGGACAATTAAAAAAGCAATTGTCTCTAATTATAGACACCTCAAAAATTCAGGTGGCTTCATAGCTCAGTTGGTAGAGCATTGAACCAGCATCGCAGCAGTCATTGGTTCGCAGCGGTCATTGGTTTGAATCCCACTGGAACCACCAGAATTCCTCAGGTGTCAATAATAAAGACAATTCCTTAAATTGTCCAACTAAGTATGAGGATCACTTCTCCCTTACGTCTATAACCAGTCAAATTCTATTTACTTTTTGACTGGATCGGAGGGCCAGACGGTAAATCTTTGGCACGAGGAGGTCATGCATGAGGTCCGTGCTCTGTGACCGAGGGCCAAATATTTTCCTGCCCAGCCCAACCTAAGCTCAGTCAATAAGCATTTTATCATATGGGCTCTTTACACTATTCATAAGTACTCAGAATATGAAGTTTGGACAAAACAAGTAACAAAAATTTGCACAGAAAATTTATCTAATACGTTGTTCGCATTTGCTTTTCTGGCAGTAAATAACTTGGATGCTAAAAAGCGATGACATATCCTCTAAAATTGCATCCCGCGAAGCAGTATGTGTTCCTACTGGAGCCGTACGTCTTTTTCCAGCCCTGCTCGCACTGCTCACACTAATGCATACGGCCCTCATACAGGCATTTTCTCAATAGTTTTACAATAAAACCATGTGCAGGGCCATATGGGCCATACGAGAAATACACTTTATTTCATTCAGGGTATTATAAGATCAGTTATTTATAAACTTCTCTCCAGTTAGAATGATAATAGTACACAGTCAAGTGCATTTACACTATGAAAAAAAAACACATTTTTTTCCATTTCAGCAGCAGTACTTGTACCTGTTGCCTCCTTGGCAATGTAGTTGTAAGTTGGCCAATACTATCCAACTCTTTCTCAACATACACTTCAACGTTCTTGAAGATGGCGTCCCAAGTCAGGGCCTTCTTTCTCCTTGCATCTGTATTCTTGTCAATTATGTTTACAACTTCATATGAACGTATCTGTGCCAGAATTTTGCTGACTGTATTCTAAATACATGAGGAGAGTAATTTTGTGTCATTGAGTTTAATAATCATTGTTACCAGTACATCAAGAATTTGCACAGCAAAAGAGAAAGGCCCAAAAATATAAATCATGATGTCGTTAACCATTGTGTCCTTTTTTTGTTTGTGGTGGGGGGTGGGGTTGTAGCCTGCCTATATACGTAATTAGGGAGCACGTTCTTCAGCCTTAAAGGAAACCGGAAGTGAACATTTCGCATGCCTAGCCACTAGTCTCTATCTCCCAGATTTTTAAATCTCTTCTAGTGGAAAGATACTTAGACACGTAAAAGTGGCAGTGGCAAGGCAAGTTACAAAGGAATACAGCTAACGATGACGCCTCGTGCTTTAAGCTCCCTATCGGAGGGAGTATTCTCCGCGACAGGCCGGATTGCTTTAATTTAATTGCAAAGGTTTAAGTTTCTTTCGTTACGAATTCATTTCCCTCATTCTCCGATTTATTGATGCAATAAACATCTAGCTATGGTATACCTGTAAAAAATGCCCGGCAATATAACCCTAAATGCTCAGCCACAATTGAGTTCAGTTCTACAGCTGTTACTCAGCTATGTTGACAGCTGTACGTACTGTATATTTATAAATTATCTAAACTTACCCGTCTTTCGGTGACTTTCTCCGATACAAGCAACCCACAAAGATAGGAGAGTTCACCAGACATTCTCAGCCTTTCAAAGTAAGGGCTGGATCTTCTTTTGAGCTAGCAGCTGCTAAAAATGGGAATAAAGTAACAAACTGAAGGAATGCACATGGTGAGCTGAGCGAAAAGTCCTCCAAAGTTGCAAGGCGTCAAATTACTGTTTTTATCGTTCCCAGCCTTTCACGAAAAAGACTATCCCATGACCACCTGCAAATGAGAAAAACGCGGGAAAATGTGCGATGAGTTGGTGAGCTGTGACCCCTTGTGGTCCCTTCAGTGGTCCTTGTGGGCGTTTTAAATAACAATGACCACAAACAGGTTTTCTTAGCCCCCGAGACTGA
>NC_090888.1:65212934-65215434 GCF_036669925.1 Montipora capricornis | reverse complement strand
ACCACTGTGACCACCATAACCAACACAACTACTGTGACCACTGCAATCACTCTGACCACCATGACCACCACAGCTACTGTGACCACTATGACCACCACAACTACTGTGACCACTTCGACCACTGTGACCACCATAACTACCACAACTACTGTGACCACTATGGTCACTGTCACCACCATAACCACCACAACTACGATGACCACCACGACTACTGTAACTACCACAACCACCACGACAGCCACCATTTTATTTTGGCAGGAAGCATACAGAAATGTCAGTCCATATATGGGCATAAGATCAGATGTGCCCCGGAAACAAGTAGAGGTGTCACACGACCGGAAATGTCACCTGAACTCGGGTGAATGTTAGTGTTAGTATTAGTGTTACATTTGTGTGTACAATAGTTAGTGTATATGTACTCTCCATATTGTACCTCTGCTGTTAACCTTTAATTTAATTTATCTGATTCAGCGCCCTGACATTTTTAACTTTATAGTTATTTCAGGGTGCTTGTACTCTTTTAGTTATCATATTTAAATTTAATTGTTTTTGTAGCCTACTTTATTTAAATCTCTCGGGTACAATAAGTATTATTGTTGTTGTTGTTGCCCCAGGGAGTTTGGGAGGGGAAAAGCGGTTTGTCAAAGCACATGGCTTGACCTCAACACACACCAAGGATTTTGCATAAGCATTGTTTTTGTTTTCTCTTGGGACCATTGTAAGTCCCACGAGAAACTGGAAACAGTGTGAGTGGCCCGTGATTAGCAACCATGGACAGCTGTTTCGGCCTTGTTGGACCTCATCAGCATAGCATAGTCAACGTACCAGGCGGGTGTCAGTAGGCATCCCTTTACAGCAATTACCAGTCACACGACTTTCTTTTCGACACGGAATTTGGGTAAACAAGAATCAAATGTTTCCATGACAAAGTCGACTGCCGCCAAGTGAACCTACACGACCACCACAACTACTGTTACCACTGTGATCACCATGACCACCACGAGCACCACAACTACTGTGACCGCCGTGACCACTATGACCACTGTGACCACCACGTCCACCACAACTACTGTGACAACTACGACCACTGTGACGACCATGACCACCACAACTACTGTGACCACTATGACCACGACGACCACCACAACTACTGTGACCACTACGATCACTCTGGCCACCATGACCACCACAACTACTGTGACCACTATGACCACTGTGACTACCATGACCACCGCGATCACTGTGACCACCATGACCACCACAACTACTGTGACCATTACGACTACTGTGACTACCACGACCACCACAACTACCATTTTATTTTGGCCGGAAGTATACAGAAATGTCAGTCCATATATGGGCATAAGATCAGGAGTGACCCGGAAACAAATTGAGGTGTCACACCACCGGAAATGTCACCCGAACTCGAGTGAATGTTAGTGTTAGTGTTACGTTTGTGTGTACGATAGTGTATATGTACTCTCCATATTGTACCTCTGCTGTTAACATTCAATTTAATTTATCTGAACTAACTTTATAGTTATTTCAGGGTGCTGGTACCCTTTTAGTTATCATATTTAAATTTAATTGTTTTTGTAACCCACTTTATTTAAATCTCTCGGGTACAATAAATATTATTGTTGTTGTTGTTGCCCCAGGGAGTTTGGGAGGGGAAAAGCGGTTTGTCAAAGCACATGGCTTGACCTCAACACACACCAAGGATTTTGCATAAGCATTGTTTTTGTTTTCCCTTGGGACCATTGTAAGTCCCAAGAGAAACTGGAAACAATGTGAGTGGCCCGTGATTAGCAACTATGGACAGCTGTTTCGGCCTTGTTCGACCTCATCAGCATAGCATAGTCAACGTACCAGCCGGGTGTCAGTAGGCATCCCTTTACAGCGATTACCAGTCACACGCGTCCCTCAACGACTTTTTTTTCGACACGGAATTTGGGTAAACGTCAATCAAATGTTTCCATGACAAATGCGACTGCCGCTAAGTGAACAGGACTATATTGTCATAGAAACATTTGATTGACGTCTACCGAAATTTAGTTTTTATAAAATAAGAAACCGTTGGGGAGCGCGTTTCACTGATAACCTCTGTAACTGGCAGCTCCACATACAACAACTGTGGTAAGGTGGGTTGGTGTTATGGTGTATCACCTTGATTTTTGTGTTGTTCGAAGACCTCGGAACGATGTTTTTGACTCGCTGGAGCGTGACTCATGTAAAGCAAAATAGGGGACGTTCCATTTAGTATCCAACAACCACCATTAGTTTAAAGCTGTTTAATTAGAGCTAAGATTTTTGCAGCTGCCTCTAACGACAAACAGTACAACATTTGTATCAGTCAAGAAAAGAGGCCAACAAGAATGGTTACTCATAAACGACTCCTATCAGTCAGCTAAGAAAATTAGCAACAAGAGGCTACAAGTAGCCTATACTCGGGCCTGCAAAAGTACAGTCGTGTATCGTTAATTTAGCACTATAAAGAAAA
>NC_090888.1:65165434-65207934 GCF_036669925.1 Montipora capricornis | reverse complement strand
TGTTGTTGTTGTTGCCCCAGGGAGTTTGGGAGGGGAAAAGCGGTTTGTCACAACTAACATGAAACAATGTGAGTGGCCCGTGATTAGCAACCATGGACAGCTGTTTCGGGCCTTGTTCGACCTTATCAGCATAGCATAGTCAACGTACCAGGCGGGTGTTTTAGGCATCCCTTTACAGCGATTACCAGTCACACGCGCCCCTCAACGACTTTTTTTTCGACACGGAATTTGGGTAAACGTCAATCAAATGTTTCCATGACAAATTCGACTGCCGCCAAGTGGGACTATATTGTCATAGAAACATTTGATTGACGTCTACCGAAATTTAGTTGTTATAAAATAAGAGAAACCGTTGAGGAGCGCGTTTCACTGATAACTGCTGTAACTGGCAGCTCCACATACAACAAATGTGGTAAGCTGGGTTGGTGTTATGGTGTATCACCTTGATTTTTGTGTTGTACGAAGACTTCAGAACGATGTTTTTGATTCGCTGGGGCGTGACTCATGTAAAGCAAAATAGGGGACGTTCCATTTAGTATCCAACCCCCACCCCCACCCCCTATATGCTGATTCCTGCCATTTGTTGTTGTTATTTGTTGCTGTTTTAGTTTTTTTCAAGGGAAAAAGTGATCCCTACCAGTGAATTTTTATGGCAAAAAAATGTTCCTACCCTCTCTCAGGTAAATTAAGGCATGGGTAAACAATGATTTAATCAAAACGTGATGGGGGGTGGTCTAACTCGGAGCACTTAAGCATTAGAAAGATGAAACTTTGCCAGACACATACATGTGTGGTTTCTGTCAATTTGGTATGTTCCAAATATAATCATGTCACGTGACTGCATGCGGCCAGAAAACAATAAACTGTCTTTAGACAAAAATGGCAGCACTTTTTGTTGCGTGTTATTGAATCGGACTGGTTTAGGACAATGTGTAATGCAAGCTTCTACAAAACTGTGCTTGGCCTGTTTTGGATTTTTTACTGTTGTTGAAAATAAACGGTTTTTTCAACTAGACCAAGTCCCCCAAGGAGGTTTTATCCCATCTTGACGCCTTCGCTTTTAATTATTTTACAAAGGCCAAGCACAGAAGTGATATACTAATCGGCCTTAACATTATGCAACCGGTAAAACAATTGAGAACACACGTAAAAGTGTTGCCGTTTCAAAAACAAGCTTTTTAAACAGATGGAGGTCACGTGACCTAATTTGCGTAATTAAAAATAATGGAATTGACTAAAAATGTAAGCAGCTGAAAAAGTTTTATGTCTCTACATCTAAAGCTGTAAGAGATAGACCACCCCATCACTTTTGAAGTGAACAAATTACGGCAAATTGAGACCCATCCCTTAATTTACCTGAGCTCTCCCCGAGTGACTTAGCGAGTGGAGGAGGTGGCTGAAAATCAAGGCTAACCATCAGTTTAAAGCTGTTTAATTAAAGCTAAGATTTTTGCAGCTGCCTCTAACGACAAACAGTGCAACATTTGTATCAGTCAAGAAAAAAGGCCAACAAGAATGGTTACTCGTAAACGACTCCTATCGGTCAGCTTAGAAAATTAGCAGAAAGGCATTTCACGAGGGAGAGCCAGATAATAAATGGAACCAGGAGTCCATTCCCCGGAGCTTCCATCTGTATTGTACCCTTGAGTCAACCCTTTCAGTATATTTCTATTTTTAGATCTACTAAATAAGGACATATACGAATATGATTTTATTTGCTCAGTTCATAGTTAATGTACAATTTAAAGTCGGAAACAAACAGATAAATAGATAAAATAATCATAATTACAATTCTTATTAATTAATTTAATTAGAAAGTTGAAAATTGCCACGCCGGTTTAAAAATATTTATCATGGAGATTGATCATGCGCAGAAATTAAAACAACAGGTTTGACAAGTCGCAACTGGACTGACTCATCCATTTCTTTGGATGAGCGGCAAATGAAAGAATGTCGAGGCGGCTGGCAGAGTCGTCTTTCCTCTTCCCGACTTATCTAGGAAGATCGAAAGAGACTCTGCTCGCAGGGTAGGGTTCCTGGTGACGTAATAAATCGCTGACCATAGGTTTCTTATGATTGGCTATTGTGAAAACACCCACTGAAGCCCCCTGGGAGGTGCTTCTAAAAATAGAAAGATACAGGAAAGGGCCGACACTAGTGGTAAAGCAATCTCGAACCCAGGCTCTCTTCTCCTCCTTTGACGTCGAGGTTGGCAGGGAAGATGCTTTTCTCAAAGACGTCATCAACTCAAAATCAAAATCCAGAGGTGTTTTGAATTTTTATCTACGGCTGGAGGTTGAAGAAGACCTAAAAAATAATCTTTTTTTCAAGTATCCAGTTACATGACGTCTTTCGTTTGGAAAGTACTGCAGCATTTTGAATTTCCGAATTGTCACCTTGCGGGACACCATGATACAAAGCTATTTGGTTGAAAAAAAAAGGTCTATCCCTATGAATCTCAGCAGTTTGAGCGTTTCAAGTACATTAGGAGATGTGTTCTTACACATTTTATCTTGAGATCGAGAAATGTTCTTGTTATTATTGATTTCTGGCCGCCATATTGGCGCTTAACGGAGGTTGCACAAACATGGCGTCTCCATACAAAACTCTGTAAAGTTGCGTGAAATGATTCGACAAATAACTCAAAAATGATGCACCGCACAGACCTGAGAATTGGAGAGGAGATTTCTAAAGTTGTCTCCTACAACATTCTACGTTTTTGGCTTTTTTCGTTGAATGGTTTCAATTTTATTATTTCGTTGGGTGACGGTAAAAACGATTTTGCAAGAAAAACCTAATTCTGCCTTCACTACAACGAGCTGGCTTCAATGAGAAACAGTTTATTACGGATGTGTCAGTCAATCCACTGCTTAACGTGACATAAGCTACACAAAGCATTAACATTATACTAAGCTAACTTACACGAGCATTTAATTAAAATGAATTCCAATTGTGCCACACCAGTTACGAAAACCACTAAAAACCACCCTTTAGAAGTGCCCATAAATAACTTCGTACGTATTCGTCATCTAATACTGCAACACCACACCCCAAGGAAAGGGCACATAACATTAAAAAAATAGAAAATAGCATTGCAAAACAAAACCGTAAAGGAAAACATGAAGGAGCAGCGATCGACCGACATAGAATGACAAAATATTCCCGCCAGACTCTTGCCCCCCCTGTGAAATGTGAAATGAGAATCGGGAGCCTTGCCTTGTCATGGAATGGCAGAATTACCCAGAATTCTTTTTGGGCCTGAGCGAGGCAACTTGAGCGTTGAGGAGCACGAGACTGGCACTCATCGAATGGCTGAAGCGCGGCCAGAGGAAAAAATGTGTAGCCAGATACTCAGGAGAAGACCTGGTGTGTCCTGTTAACGTAGATTTTAGATTTCTGAACAAGTTTTTATCCTAGAAAATTCGTGACAAAGTTGTGCTTTCATTTCGCTGTAATCCTCGTGTCAAAGGCGGTATAATGTAAATAAGAGAATAACGAGATTTATATTTCCAGATTACCTGTCCTCTTACTACTAAAGTGAAACTCTACATCTCTATACAATAACCGCATTCAAAATCTCCTCATATTACTTTATAAAAGTATGTTTTTAAAAAAAACCGCTTTAATATACATTCACTTCTTGTCATTTATCATCATTTACCTTCACGTTCATATACCTTCATTCACGATCATTTACCTTCATTAACTTACATTTACCTTCATTCACGTTCATCTACCACCACCTACCTTAAGTTACCCTCACTCACCTTCATCTACCTTCATCTACCGTCATTCACCAGCGTTCGTCTACCTTCATCTACCTTCAATCACATTTATTTGCCTTAATATACCGTTATTCACGTTCATCTACCCTCATTCACATTTATTTACAAATACCTTCATCTACTTTTATCTGCCTTCATTCACGTTCATCTACCTTCATCTACCTTCATTTACCTTTATTTACCCCCATCTACCTTCATCTACTTTCAATCGCAATCATCTACCTTCATTCACCTTAATATACCTTCATTCACGTTCATCTACCTTCACCTACCTTCATTTACCGTGCCTTCATTTAACTTCATTCACGTTCATCTACCATCATATACCTTCACTTACCTTCATATACCTTCGTTCATGTTCATATACTTTCATTAACATTCATTTATCTTCATCTACCTTCATTTACCTTTAGTTACCCTCATCTACCTTCAATCGAAATCATCTACCTTCATCCATTTCAATATATCTTCATTCACGTTCATCTATGCCTTCACATGACCTATACCTTCATTTACCTTCATTTACGTTCATCTACCTTCATATACCTTCAGTTACCTTCATATACCTCCGTTCACGTTCATATACTTTCATTTACCTTCATCTTCCTTTATGCACGTTCATTTAGCTTCATCCACCTTCACGTATCCTCCTATACCTCCATTCAAGTTTATTTACCTTCAGCTACCCACGTCTTCATTCATCCGCGTTCATTTATCTTCATTTACCTTTATTCACGTTCATTTGCCTTCATGTACCTTCACTAACGTCCATTTACCTTCAGCTACCCCCATCTACCTTCATTCACGTTCATTTACCTTCATCTACCTCCATGTACCTTCATGTAACTTCATTCATGTTCATCTACCCTCATCTACCTTCATTTACCTTCATCTACCTTCATTTACCATCGTCTACTTTCATTAACCTTCATCTACCTTTATTCACGTTCATTTACCTTCATCTCTTTTCACTTACCTTCGTGTACCCATAGTTAATAGAGGGGAATGGTTAGGAAGCTCGGCAAACATCAAAGGAGCAAACAAAGATGCCAAGATCTAGGTTGGAAAGTCAACGACCGTGCATAATCTTTTGTTTTCCGCTCATACACTATGCATGAATTACGTAATCAACACGTTTCTATTGGTTAGTTCCTGAGTACGGAATAAACAACTATTGTGTTTTGTGCACGGTCAAGGCCAGAAAAGAGAACAAAAACCTACAACAAAGAAAGTTGTCGGGTTTCATAACCATTCCCCTCTATTAACTATGGTGTACCTTCACTATGAATCACGTTCATATAGCTTCATTAACATTCATTTACCTTAATATATACCTTCTTCCACGTTCATTTACCTTCACTTACGTCCATTTACCTTCAACTACCTACATCTACCTTCATCCGCGTTCAATTACCTTCATCTGTTTTGTTTTACCTTGATCTACCTTTAGACACATTCATTTGCCTTTATCTACCTTAATTTCCCTTCATCTACCTTCAGTCCGCGTTCATTTACCTTCATCTACAGTTATTCACGTTCATTTGCTTTCATTTACCTTCATGTCTCTTCATCTACCTTCAATCTCGTTCATCTACCTTCATTTACGTTTATTTACCTTCAGCTACCTCCATCTACTTTCATTTACCTTCCCGTGCACCCTTACATAGGCGTGTGCGAGAGTAGATGGCCTCAAATAGGACAAAAACGTTTCTAAAAATGGGAATTTCGGTGTCATTACTATTTTGCGAAACGCATCGAAATGTTGCCATAATGATGATTGATTGCATCCTTGGGACTCGGTGCTACGAAAAAGTGGGAATTTCGGACAAATTAAGGCGTATTGTGCATTTTTATTTTCATTTCGTTTCGTTTGGTTTCTCAAATTAGTGTAAGCCGCCCAGATCAACAACAACATTTATTGGTATTGTAAGGCCTATTCCAAACGTCGTGCTACTGCCGTGCCGAACTCAAATGAATTTGGCTTGGCAGTGGCACGACGATGGCACGGCAGCGGTTTCAAACGTCGAACTTAATACAGTCGCACCAAATTCAAAACACAAAACAAACCATCCATCCAGCGTAATAGTATGCAAATAATGCAAAATACATTGAATTAATTTATGAATTGAGTTCGGCGCAACGATAGCACCCTGTTTGAAACCAAGTCGTGCTACTGCCGTGCGGCACGGCAAATCCTGCCGTGCTAAGTAGTCGCGCCGAATTTAAGTCAGCCGTGCCTCGTTTAATGGTTTCAAACGGCGTGCTACTGCCGTGCTTAAATAGAAAGGACAATTTCATTTGAGTTCGGCACGGCAGTAGCACGACGTTTGGAACAGGCCTAAGATTGAAAAATTGATTGTTACAAGACCATTCGTAAAAAATAAATATATTGAACAGTGTATAGTAACTGGTCACTCAAAAGAACTATTGAGCAAATCGCTCCTTAATTTTAAAAGGCTCTTTTCGGTTAATATCGTCTAGAGCTTAAGCACGCGACGTTTTTGAACATAGATGAGATCGTTCATGCAGTTCCACAAAAGATATTATTTTCTGTCTGTTTTCCTTTCATGCCAAAAAATTGAAAGAAGGGTAAAAATATCATCGAATCTTGGTTGTTTTGTGAATTTACTATTTCGATAAACGAGATGAAAAGTACTTCAAACCATTTTGATAACATTACTATTTTGCGAAATGAGGCGCGTGCGAGCGTATTAAAATCACCTCAAATATGCCAAAAACAGTACGTTTCGTAAAATCGTAATTTTGGTCACATTACTGTTTTGTGGGAGGCGCGGTGGCCTCATGGTTAGAGTGCTTCGACTCCGGATCGAGTGGTCCGGGTTCGGGTCCTGGCCGGGGACATTGTGTTGTGTTCTAGGGCAAGACACTTTACTCTCACGGTGCCTCTCTCCACCCAGGTGTACAAATGGGTACCAGCGAAATGCTCGGGTTAACCCTGCGATGGACTAGTCGCTTCATGCTACGGAAACCGGAGATAAGCGCCGGCCTGATGGGCCTTCCTAGGCTCGTAACAGAGACTTTACCTTTCGATCCGTTTCGAGAAATAGTAATGAGCCCGAAATTTCCATTTTGCGAAAAGTTTTTGTCCTATTTGAGGCGATCTACGCTCGCACACGCCTCCGCAAGGATGCTCGGGAAGGTAAAAGTAAAAAAAAAGAAAAAATTGAACAAAAATTTATGCCTTGAATTGAACTAAAATAGACTCTTTCAATTGAAATATCCATTTATTGAATATTGCTACACTTGGCTTTCCATACAACGGCATTTTGTGACCCAGGAACAAGTGTTCGATGTATTAAATTGTTCACTTCAAAAACAGTTGTATAATGCTTATTAAGAAGCCACTTGTAAGTACTCAAAGAAATACATAAGCGCAGCTCGACTACTAATGCATTCCGTGAAGGCACAACGCAATTAAAACATGGATTGGCAAACGTCTAAGTTTTTCAAAAAGGTCAATATATATAGGCCCCTTGTCAGACCTCCTTGTGCGGCTCATAGGATGGAATTTATTGGCAAAGTCGGATGGATCAAGCACATGAAGTCCCTGTCTGCATTTGAACAGAAAAGCAATTTCTAAAAGTTCTCTCCTCAACGAAAGATGTCAGAACGTGCGATCGTTTTCACGTGAAGCCATTAAATTGTAAAATGAAAATCGCGAAATTTGTACTTCTATTATTTTAGGAGCAAGGGTGGCACAGTCGGTTAGTGCGCCCTTGGTGCAACAGGTCCCGAGTTCGATCCCCGGATCTCACATCCTTGTTTGGACTTCTTTCCTTTCAGTGTAGCCTAAGTAGCTTTAAATACCCTTAAAACGGAGCACTGATGGAAAGAGGGGGGTAAAATGAGCGCACCGTCGGCTTCTTGGGAGAATACTCTCTAGAGAGTAAAGGAACTTCTGACGTTAAATAAGGTGTATCTTTACCTTTACCTTTACATTACCTTGAATATAATCTAGATTTCAATCTTTTCACAAGTTTTTAGAGCCGTAGCGTCTTTCGTTTTGAAAATACATCATTTTTAATTTCCGAATTCCGCCTTGCGTGACACCAAGATAGTGGCTGTTTGGTTAAAAAAAAAAGCTTTTCCTTTCAACTTTCAACAGTTACAACTTTTAAAGTCTTAAGACATTGTTTTGATGCTTATATGTCCAGTTCATGAGTGAAAAGAACGTGTTTTCATGGCAAAGCGAATTCTCAACGTTTTTGTTGATTTCCGGCGGCCATTTTGGTGTACCTACTAGGTGGCACCTCCATACAAAGCTCTTATAAGTTCCTGACACGTTTCGGACGTTTCGTCAAAACGTTATGCACCACAGAGACTTGAGACTTTGACTAGTTGTTTATGTATTAGTCTTTTATAACATTTCGTTTTCTTAGCCTTTTTCATTGAACGGTTTAAAATTCATTTTTCGTTGCGTGACAGTGAAATCAATTGATTTCAAAACACATTGGGTGTCCTGTGTTACTAGTAAACCGTGATTTACATACACTGATATTCTTTCGTGTTTCATCGTGAATACTTCATAAGGACGTTTCTTGAGCTCTTAGCAACTTCATTATTACTTCATTGTATTAATCTATCCACGTAGACGGTGATGATGTGGATGTGGCTTAGATGAGCGTCGTATCACTCACTCCTTGGCTCAGAGAGCTTCCAGTTGCGGCGCGAGTAGAAATGCAGGTTTCTCAAAGAATGCAGATGATTGGATTTTCGACGTTGCTTTTCTTCATTTACTCATCGGTTAATACCCAGGCACATGCAGAAAATGTGGTGGAAAATGGCGGAGAAGTCGGCGAAGATGATTCAGAATTCCATGACAAAATGTCCCATGAACGAAGGTGAGTGATATTAAAGACACAAGTTTAATTAATAGTCGGTCCGGAGTTTTTCACGAATTTGATACGTGGCGGTACCAACAGAGAGAATAATAATTTTTATTCACTTTTTTGACTCACCTAGTGCAAGATTTTTTGCGTGTATCACCCTCGATCGACGTCAATAAACCCTCGACCCTCGATCGATCGACGTCAATAAACCTTTTATCAAAATGTTCGTACTGATAAAATTGCTCTCCAAGTCAATAAACCTTTTATCAAAACTTTTGAAGTTGATCGGATAATCATCCCCATGTCAATCGAGTATGCTTTTTCAAAAAAGTTTCCTTTTGAACTTTTTTTTCTGTTGATGCTCCCAACATGCTAGATTCTAGAATACCCCCTCACTTACAATGGGCCATTTTTGTGCTCAGCGACCTAGCCTCTGAATGGTTGCGAGGCTGCCGGTGACCTTGTAAATGGATACAGTCCTCACTGCTTTTATCATGTAAATTGCAATGTTGTAATTCTAATTAGTCTTCATCAACATTACAAAAGCACAAAGGTTTTTATCAAAACAGGGTCACCGGCAGCCTCACTTCCATTCTTAGGCCAGGTAAACTAGTATTGGTAGAAATTCACTCACATACTATTATGAATCCCGTAATCAGATTCACCTGCTACTCGCTATCTGTTGAGTGATAGTGAGTAGAAAAAAAGCCTGGCCAGTGTTTTGAACAAAAACAAAACAAAATCAATAAAAATTGGAATAAGGTATTATGCGAGGGGATCTCTGCTAAACAAATTAGACTACTCATTCTCGTTTTGGTTTAGTCAAATAGTCAACTCAGCAGTACACACCACGAGGATTATCTATTGACTCAGAAAACTCGAAGTCATATTCTCATCACTAAATATACTTTTTAGTTTTGAATGTGGCTGATATTTACCAGTATTTTGTATAAATTTGTTTCAGACATTTGCTGGCCCACCTAGCCGACAGAATGGACTTAGACGGTGAAGGACTAAGGTAGTTCTGAGTTTATGGGTATTAGTTGTAGGTACAGGTGTACCTCCAGTTCAAAGTACTGGCCCGCATTGCTCGAAGCATGGTTTGTGCTAACCAGCATTAAATACCGTGGAAACCTATAGGCTTTGATACCTCTTAACCAACGGTTAGCATTAATCAGGCTTTGAGTAACCAGCCCCTGGTATCTTGTTGGATCTGTTGTCAAAAAAACACAATACTCAATCTGCAAATAGAAAACATTATTGTTTGGCATCACCATTGAAACCAGTATTTTTTTCCTATCTTGGATATAGAATAACCAAAATGTTGTTTACGCAATGGCAATGCTGAACTATTCATAATTTTTGAAGTGAGTTTCAAGCAAAAGCTTTGCCCCCTCTAAGGGAATGACCACAACTGTATTTGCTAATTTTGTAGTTTGGGAAAACATCAATGTCATTTTAATTTTAAGATCTAAACACATTCTTAGATTTCATTATTTATTACACTGTACATGTGCTCTTCCACTTGTCTTTAGACACATTCAGAAGCATTTAGGTGAACAAACTTTGAATGCTGAGGAGAGCAAAGATCTAAAAGATGTTGCTGATGGTGATAACTCTAAAGGTAAAGCTCTTAAGCTGTGCATCCTACCCACAATGCTGTGCTACATCTTTTTAATGCTTTGAAGAATAACCTCTGTACAGCAGAGCTCTCTCAAGTTGGTGTAAAAATTAAAATAAATTCTGCTTGGAACAGAAGTTTGACATTTGTAAAGTCTAGCATTTTAAAATTTAAGTCTTCCGGCCAAAAACTTTTAGCAATTTCACTTCTTGCATTTCATTAACACTGTTAGAATTAAGAAATGATGGAAATTGGAAGGAGGAGTTTTGTTCTTTCCATGCATGCAGCCAGAAGTGGATGTGCACATGAGCTTGAGTTCTACATTACTCACAAGTATGTGTTAACAGCGGCTGCGGAGTACGTTTGAAAGTGGGGGGGCTAAGTCTTGGTATGTGTATGAATAGTGTAAATTACTAAATATTTGAACAAGCTAAAAACAACACTATAAGGAAAAGTGGTTGGGGGGGCGGGGGCTATAGCCCCCCTGCCCCTCCCTCTCAGGGGCCCCTGATTAATTTAAAGAATTATATTTCAAAAGCTGTCATATGTGCAGCAGGTTTGAAATGCTGATAGCTGGTAACTGGAAACAGGTAATTCAATCCTAACTGTAACTGGTAACAGGGCTAGGGTTAGGGTTAGGAACAGGGACCCTAATTACCTGTTACCTGTTACCTGTTACCAGTTACCTTTTAGGAGTTACCAGCATTTTAGACCCACCGTTCATGTTTGCATGCAAATTCAGTTTGACTTGCAAATGATGAAAAACAAATATTGTTTTTTTCTGTCATTTGAGTTATGTGTACACTCAAATACAGCTTTCTTTGATTTTTATCTGCAACAGGTATCTTTTATTTCTTCAAATTTCATGATTATGACAATAACGAAAAGCTTGATGGCCTTGAGTGGATGCAAGCATTGACAGACTTTCACCGAGAAGATGAGGAGAACAAAGGAGAATTTAAGGAGGGAGGCAAAGTGTTCCTTGAGCATGAAGCCGAGGCTATCATCGATGAACTTCTAAGTAAACATGATAAAAATGATGATGGGATGATTGACTTTTTCGAATTGATGAACTCAAGAGTTGAGTCTCTAATGACGGACTTGGACAAACCCGAACCAGGGGAAAGTGAAGATCACACTGGAGAGGAACATACACAAAATGCTGAAGAACAGTCATCGCTAGAGCAAGAATTCAATCAACTGCAACAGAAAAATGAACAAACAAATGACCAAGGATCACAGGAAGACCAACAACGCAATGAGCATCGACAGAATGACGAACCGCAGGTGCAGGACAACCAACAACAAGAAGAAAATAATGAACAAGAACAAAATAGTGAAAAAAATGTGGAGAACCAAGAAACAAATGACCAGGAACAAAAGCAAAATGAACCTAGTTCATTGGAAGAAGAATACAATAGGCAGCAGCAACAGCCATAATAAATCACTCTTACTGAAATTTAAAAAATAACAAAACAGTAAAATAGTCTGAATTTAGTTAGCCCATACGGAAATTAGGGTAGTTTTAAAAAAAAAGAAAAGTCACATTAAGGCTTAATTTGGGTCTTAAAAGGTAACAGAAGAATTGCAAAGTACATAATTTGTCGCAAACTTTTTCTAGAGGTTGGGGCACAAACAGAAAAAGCTCTTGACCATGCATTGCTGATTTACCTTTAGGTAAACAAAAAACCCTGCATTCTGAATTAAGAATTCCTCAGGTGTCCTCGTTTGCTCTTTGAGGACATGATCAGGCAGTGATAAAAGAGTTTTTAGCACTTGCTATAGAGGTAAATACAATCCTTTGTTTTGGTACAGCTGAAACTCCTTTGTGAAAGATGCCCCAACTTTGACTTCTTAAGTGCTTTTTTCCGCTCCTTGTTTTTCAAAATCAGTTTTGGGTCTTGACCATCACAAGATAAACTCGGAAATTATTTTAGCAACTATAATTCCAGCAACTTTGTTTGGGTACTCTTAAGTTACCACTTGATAGACAGTTAAAGTACTTCGTAATACTTTTTTAAAACGAATATTTCAAACTCTTAAAATTTCGTATATTAATCACGTGCTTGACATTTTCACAATCTTAAATGAAATGAGCACATCTAACGTCTTTCAGCATCTTTTCACAGACAAATACCGGTAATCATTATAGGATAAAAACTTTGTTTTTATGCAGTATGGAGGAAAGATGATTTTACAAGAAAGTGGTGTCGGTGAATTTTTCCTCTTGGTAAATTAATATTGAGTGTTTTCAGGTGACGTAACGGCGGCCATGTTGGTGTCCCCAACTAATGCTCCGGGAATTGAGCTCTATTATCATGCAAAGGTTTCCTTTGTTTCGATGGAAAAACAAGGTTACTGATCACATAAGTGAAAACACTATGTTTACCACAATTGCTTGTAATCTCGCATTCTGATTGGGTAATTTGTCGTTGTCGATTGGAGTCTACACAAGTCTACACAACGAAAAACCTTAAATAACAATGACCACAACCAGGTTTTCGGAGCCCGCGAGACTGAGCATCCCCAGCAAACCATTGTTTTAACGAAAACCGCTGGTCAGCAACCTTGGTTCTGGTCATTGCTGTCTAAGGTCTTCTCTACACAACGCTGCTCGCGTCAATTTGTCACGCAATGTAATAGCCAATCAGGAACGCTCATTTTGGGAATAAACCAATCATATTGCGAGAAAGTTATAGACAATGCTTGCTCTTCCTTTGTGTCATGATTTTGGTCACGCTCTGAAAAAAAAACACTTTCTTTGGCGTGGAATATTGTGGTAGAAAACAAATCGAAAGTGGTTCAGCGTTCTGTGCACTCTTATCGACAACGATATTGGTCATCAAAGTGGTCAAAATTTGTTGTGGACTCACTCGGCTGCGAACTTTCGATTTGTTAACTATTCCATTGTTTAATTTTGGACTTGAATATTACGTTTCTAGCAATGTGACTTTCTAGAAATGTGACTTGCTAATTCATCTTTCAAATCGGCACCCTTAATCCTCACGGTATTAACGAACGCTTTTCATTTGACTAATATATTCCTATTTTTCACGTTGCCATGTTACCACCAATAGCGTAGCTCGTACTCTACTATAAAAACTACACGTAACCCACAATTCCTCGATTCGCTCTGACGAAGGGCTAACGCTCGAAACGTTAGCTTTTAGAATCTCTGTACGGTGGCCAATTTACATTGTCAACTCCGTTGATAAAACCAAATTTTTGTATACTATTTCCCCACCGACGCAGCACCACAGTTTCTTTAGAAACTACCCCCTTCTTTCTAGCAATGTGATTGGCTCCGCAGCAATCTCGGTTATCAGACCATTATATGAGATGATAGCACAAAGTATTGCTAAGCTGAAAACTTCGTGGCGGGCCAAGAAGCATTTCCTGAACTTATAAGATTTGCTAAACAGTAAATAAGTAAATATAATTTCCGCGCCCATGAAGAAATCATGTGGAATCGTAACGGAATCCAACATCTCGTCCGAACTGGTCACGTTTAATGATTTTTAACCGTGTACGTTTTCGTAGGTCCGACATATCAGCCTGCCTTATTGACCCCGTTTATATGGTAACTGACAGTCCCTTGTGAAAATGACACATCTTTGGTTTGTAAAATGACCGTATTAGCATCTTGGCCGATTTGCAATCACCACTGCTCAAAATAAAAGCAGTCATGTTTGCGTTCTTGTTTTTACTTGTTGTCTCTTCGGCCAATGGATTTTCTCTCACGGTTTTGCATACGAACGATAACCACGGTCGTATTGAAGAAACGGACACTCACGGCTTCTTGTGTTTTCCAAACGATGCACAAGCAGGGAGGTGTTTTGGAGGAATGGCGCGCAGAGCTACCATGATAAAACGAATTAGAGCTCGGGAGAAGAATGTGCTGCTGTTGTGTGGCGGAGATGTCTTGACTGGAACACCATGGTATAAAGTTTACCGCGGTAATGCCTCGAGGAAATTCATGAACGAGCTTGGTTACAATGCAATGGTGAGTGACACACCCTAAGCGAAAATTCAGCATGTACACTCACAGTAGTACTGTACAATAACTGCTGTGGCACCTTACTTTAATTTCACCAATCATTCGAAATTCACAGTGGGTATGACTTTGGCAATTTTACATGTCAGTAGTGAGAAGTACTTTGAAAATTAGTCAATTGTAGACAGCACGTTTTTGGATCTTTTAAATTCAATCGACGGTTTAGTGGAACGTTTTACGCACTCGTGTTATGGTCACTCGTTTGGCTGAGCTCGTCTTCAAATAGTATCGTTGCCACTGAAGTTTCAAAACGTATTTCTCGACCCGGAAGTGTGTTCATTTACTGCGAAAGAAATTTGATACTTTTTTATTACAAGCAGCCATGCATGTTTGAAAAAGGTTTTCTTTAGAGCAACATGAGATAATAGACAGTAACTGTCAGTAGTCAGATGAACTTTGTATTTGAAAATTATGCTGTCGTAAACAACACGCTTTTGGCTTTGTTTTGTTCAATCGACGTTTTATTGGAACGTTTTGCGTATTTGTGCTATGGCCACAAGTTTGTCTTGCAACGTCTGTCTTTGAGTACTGCCGTTGCCACTAAAGGTTCAAAATATATTTCACGATGCGGAAGTGTGTTAATAGAACGCGGAAGAAATCTGACGCGGTTATAATACAAAGACCAATGCATGCACGCACGATTATGTTTGAAAAGGAATATCCTTTATTAGTATATACTCACTCAGTGATCTTGGTGTTTCAAGCTTAAGCAATAGAGGACGTTTTCCGTGTTTCCATGGCCTCATCTAAACACGAGGGGGAAGAATCCGAGACAATTATGCAAACCAGAGACGCAGTCGAGTCGCGAGTCGCGTGTCGTGGGTAAATTGTCGCTTGTATTCATATTCATATTCATAAAAGCCAACTTTAGGCCTAATTAGGCATAAGGTTGTTATTGTTTTTCCATGCGCCGAGCTGTGACATAGCACGCCCGAAAACGAAAACGAATACCACGAAAACGTGTCTGCTAACCCAGGATTAGCGCTAATTTCTTACACCTATATAGTACAATCTGCTGCTTGAGTCACGTTGTATAAGCTCCTAATGATATACATGGAAAAATCAGTTAGTTTCCAGGTGGTACAGAGCAAAAAAGACGTAATTCAGTGCAAATAGAGCTAACAAACCAAGCATTCTGATTGGTCAATGAAGGAGGAAACTTAAATGCGAGCCTTGAATGGCGCAATCTTTGCTCGATTGCGTGATATGCGCACCTTGCCTCTGCATAATTATGATATGCTATCTTCAAATGTTTTTCTGTATATCATGAGTTTTCTCCTGAAATTTGGAATAAATAAGCACATGTAATTTTTTTCAAGGACTACAATTTGTACTTACCCAATTTTGTTCATCTTCGAAAAAATTCACTCCTGCTAATTTACACCAAATTGTACTTGAAATCTTATCATGTGAATAATACCTTGACAAAAAAGACCTTTCATAACAACTTTAACAAAAAATTATCACGTTATTACTAGGCCCTTGGAAATCACGAGTTTGATGACGGCATCGATAACCTGGTGTCCTTCCTAAGCGGACTGAACTTCACAGTTGTGTCTTCAAATCTGAATGTCAGCCATGAACCAAAGTGGCCCCGCTCCCCTCCCCTGTTCGTCAGGTCTAAAGTTCTTGAAGTGGGAGGACAGAAGATAGGCATTGTGGGATATGTTTTAAAGAGTACTCGACTGTAAGTACAATTAAATATCAGTCATACTCGTTATAGAATTAGCCTCATCTCTTTTAAAAGTTTCTTAACTATAGCGTTTGTCCGCAGATTCAAACCTTTTTGCTTCATAAAATTTGATAATCGGGAAGGGATACGTTTGGTGTCACAACATGTCCGCAGGACCCCATAACTCCACTCTACCCTCCTTACGTTGAAAGCGAAAGGACCGTCCTTGTGTATCAGGATGCGTTTTGCAAAATACTTCATTGTATGCGCTGCACATCTGCATATGGTTCTGAAGCTTCTTTGCTTCTGCAGGTTCTGCAAGCGGTTGCGTTAATGGGAGGGGATATTAACAATCATAGAACGACAAAGGTGTAAATGGAGCGACGCGTAAGCAGGAGAGGTAATATGCTTGGCGCGCTTGGCTTGTCCCCTTACTCGAACGCGCGCGTACCTTCCAGCGTGGCTCATGACTCCCCCACACGCGCGCGTTTACTCCCTCGCTTTGACCCTCGCTACGCAGACTCCCTTTCTAAAACACTGTGTTTTGCGTAGGTATACGTGGCCCGGTCCAGGACCGAATATCAAGTTCCTCTCTGAGGTGGAGTCTGTCAGAAGTGCTGTTAAAGAGCTTCAGAGACAAAACATCAACAAGATTATAGCTGTTGGTCACTCAGGGATTGAGGTGGACAAACAAGTTGCAACAGAAGTGGATGGAGTTGATATAGTGGTGGGAGGACACTCAAATACATTCCTTTACAAAGGTTGTAAAGTAAAAAGCTAAATTAAATATAAAGATGTAACTTATAATAAAAGAGAGGAAACGACGAGCAAAGACGTCAAGGGAAATACAGAAAATAGTATTTGTGATTGTGTAGATTTCATAGCTTTATAGCTAGATAAATATACTTAGAACTTCGTAAAAAAACACTACAGCCAGTTGCACAAATGTTGTAACACCTCGTACAAAAAAGTGCTCTTACCGACTTCACAGGATGGCCAAAAAGAAATGTTGTTGGATGGCATGGTGAACATTTTTCTCTAAGTTGTCATGGTAAGATGTTTCCTCTACATTTCGGCAACTGGTTGTACTGTAACCGGCGTCCATTATCAACACCTTTCCCTCCCCCTGACGAAAATACACTCCGGCGTCTATGGAAATTACTGTACAAGGATACGTTTTGTGAATAATAATTCTTGGTCCCATTTCAAGTTTAGTTATTTTTATGTTGTTCCAATAATAGACGAACTGTCTGTTCTCACTTTTGTTTGAGTTAGGTACACCTCCTTCTACAGAGACCCCGTATGGGTCATATCCTCTAGTGATAACACCCAAAAGTAACCCAAACTTGAAGGCCTTGGTTGTCCAGGACTTTGCATATGGCAAATATCTTGGTCATCTGAAAGTTGAATTTGACGAAAATGGCAATGTGATCTCGTGGTCTGGCAACCCCATACTTCTCAATAATTCAGTGCCCAAAGATTCAGTGATTCTTCAACAAGTCCTCCAGATGAAAACTGAGGTGGCAAAGATGACGGAGGTAAGTACAATCCATTGTTAGAATCGCGTAAAAACATTGCCTTGGGATTTTAGCGGCTCTCTCTTCCCTTGACGCAATCTCGTAATAGATGCAATTGCCTTAAAAACTGCCTTTAAATTCATTTTTGAGATGATAATTTACAAATTTCAACGCAATTTAAATGATCTTGAAATTTCGGTTTGGTTGGACAGCGGAATGTTTGAGACCACCTCCGAAGGTGTTCCACTTTGTCCTGTCCAACTGGTGCGAAATATCCCTTTCAATTTGGCAAATTTGTCGTTCTTTTATTGTCTCTTAGTTTTACAAGCCCACGTCAATCTCACAGATTGACACGAACTTATGCGAATCAGTTTATCGGAAAAACACCAACGAATCTGCCCTGAATTTGATCGGGATTGTACATCGTATACTGTTGACACGGAATACTTGAAATTTCAAACCGGGATTTTGATGAAGGGAAAGCCGCTTTGTGTTAATCATGATCTTCGACAAACTTTGCATTGCATAGGTTAAATTGCCAGAAACGGTTATATGTAGCAAAAGAATACCTCTTAGTTCAAAAAAATAATAATTATGAATGATCCAACTAATTAAAAGCTAAAATCTCACTGATTTCCTGTAGGTCAAAGTGGGTTCCAGTTTTGTTTTCCTCAATGGAAGTGATTGCATGTGGAAGGAGTGCAACTTAGGGAATGTTATTACCGATGCCTTTGTGTTCCATTATGCTAATCAATCGGCAAATGATGTTCAGTGGACGGATGCGAGTATTGCAGTGCAGCATGGTGGAAGCATACCTGCATCTATTCCTGTCAGTGCTCAAGGTAGGACCGCACAAGGCGCTGACCAGTCAAGTTAATCGATTTAGTTTCGCTGGTTCTCGCGTCGCAAAGAGCTGTTCACAGAATGTACGATCAGTTGAACAAGGAATTAAGCGCGATAGAAGCAACTTTATCAACATTTAAGAGCTCCCAATGGAAAATTATTCCTTTTAAAAACGTTTTCGTCTATCAAACACCACAAATTTTGCTTTTACCCAGTGCTACGCGATCCTCTAATAAAAGTCCTCAAAGCAAAGTGTGAAGTGCACTGTTGTATGTAATGATAGTGAGGATGATGATAAACCACAACAGGAGCCCATCACTTTATTTCTTGAGTCAATCCTTTCCCGAGTATATTTATTTTTAGAACGGCTTTTCCCCCCGAAAAGTGTCGTATTTCCACTGCGAAACGCGAAAAAAAAACATTCCAGCGTAAGGCGTTTTTGTTGGGTTATTTGACTTAACATAGTTTTGTTTTGAATGGGCTCTCTACCTCGAAACCCTTACGAGATGTTGTTAATTTATTATTACCCTTTGACGTCCAAACCGGCCTAAACCGGCTAGACTTAGTATTTTACTCTGTCTAACGCCAGACGATTTTACTCGTCAATGGGGAACCCCTTGAGAGTCAATGGGTTAATAGTCAGATAATTTCTTTAACTCAACTCAAAACAACAAATAAGTACAGAATAAAAAAGTTGAGATTTACAAACAGCAAAAGTCGTGAATAAAGGAAATTACGTACAAATATCTAGATAATGAGTGAATTGGGATCATCCAAGTGCAGTGATTAATCTAGTGGATAATCCCGACAAAAAAGAAAAAAAAGTAACTCTATTCGAGAAAGGGATGACTCCATATGGAGGGCTCCTGGCCACAACAATTACATTGAACTCCCAAGCTTATCTGGCCGAGTGCAAGTGCTTCTCTAGTTCAGGAAACTGTAAGTCGTAATCTAATCAATTCGACGCAGGTCAAATTAGAACCTTGCCGGAGCGTGCGAAACTTATAGTACGCGGAGGAACACCTCTCGTAGTAGAGAACGTACAAACTCAAACTCAAGCAACATATGACAACGGGCCACGGAATCCGAGTAATATTGTGGAAGACAAGTGCCCTCCCCTCTGCCCAACCCTGCTACCGTAATAGCCCAATCATAGCTCTTTATTGTTCTCTGCATTTTAATTTCCTTAGATAATGTCACATATGGTCATATCGCTAACATTGTCCCGTACAAGGCTCTTGTCACAGTGGATGTTGTAGAGTTGAAAGGTCGCGACATGCTCCAGTTATTTGAACGACTGGCATCAAAATTCGACGGAAAAAATCCTAGTGACTCATTCCTGCAAGTCTCAGGTATTTTCACCTCTTTTTCCAGAAGGAGAGAGCCAGCTTATCCACAGGCCAGGGAAGGCAGTCGAGAGTTGAGCAGTGTTCGACTTCCACGCGGTTCTGTCGGGCTTAAATCTATGGTAGCTTTCCTATGTCTTTCACATGATATGATATGATATTTTATTATTTATGCACGGTAAAATCATCAGCTAAGATTACAAACCATGCTAAGATCTAAATTACAAAAGGTAAAATTTTAAAATGATTACAATAAAATACAATTAAACTATATTAATTCTAAAGCTGCTTTCCATGAATGCCGTGCTTTATACTAAAAAATGTCTTTAATCAGATTTTTGAAAAGCCCAAGAGACTCTGCTTGTCTCGCTTTGAGGGGTAAGCTATTCCAGACAGTAGCACCTCTATAGCTGAAGCTGTTTCTATAATAATTTGTCCGCGGAAACGGAACATTAAGCTTTCTTTCAGAGTCTCTTAAACTATAAACAGATTCGCGGTTTGTAAATTTAGAACATAGATATTCCGGTGCTAGCCCCTGAAGACACTTATAGACCATTGTGGCCAGCGCAATTTGTTGCTGGCTAACTAGATTTTTCCAGCCTAAAATTTTGAATAGCTCCCTAGCATTTGCATCAAAATTAGAGAAGGTCAAAACTCTGGCTGCTCTATTTTGCAGTTTTTGTAATTTGTCATGTAACGTGATACCACAGTTTCCCCAGACGACATTGCAATAGTCAAAGTGCGGTTGAAGTAAAGCGTGATAAATAGAGCGCAATGTCGTCTGAGGAACGAGATGCCTTACACGTTTGAGGGCTCCAATTCCAGAAGTTACTTTCTTTGTCAGTTTATCGACATGGCTACTCCAGTTAAGATTATTATCAATAAGCACGCCCAGGGATTTAGCAACAGAAACTTAAGTGATAGGAGCACCATTAATCTCGGGAATTGGAGGATTTGTGAGAGCACACAACCTCTGCCTTGATCCAATCAGCATAAATTCGGTTTTTGTCATGTTCAGGGTAAGTTTGTTTGCTATCAACCATTTTTTAACATTTTCTAGATCATGGTTAAGACTTGATTCTATGTCGCCTGTATTGTCACCCGCATATGTTAGGTGGGTGTCATCTGCGTACATCCATGGCACACAATTCGTTAGACAATTTGGCAGATCATTGATATATAGCAAAAACAACAATGGACCCAAAATAGTCCCTTGAGGGACGCTGCAACTTAGTGAGCAAGTTTTAGAAAGTGATCCATTAATGGAACACTTTTGAGTGCGATTGTCCAAATAGGACTTAAACCAGTTGTAAGAAATGCCATGTATGCCGTAATTATTTAAATTAGATAAAAGGATCTCGTGATTAACCGTATCGAAAGCTTTTTTTAGGTCTAGGAAAACAACAGCGTTTATTTTTCCTCGGTCAATGTTGTAAGCCCAAGTATCCGTAGCCCCAAGTAGAGCCGTAACGGTGGAATCTGAATAGAGCGAAAACCAGATTGGCATTTACATATTACGTTATGCTTTGTTAGGTACGCATATAATTGGTTGTAAACTATTCTTTCGAACACTTTGGCTATAACCGGGATAACGGAAATTGGGCGGTAATTGTTTAGGTCATCACGTTCCCTTGTTTGAATAGTGGAGTGACCCGTGCACACTTCCAGTCGTCTGGGAACACACCTACATTTAATGACTGATTGAAAATATAGCACAGCGGTTTGCAAATAAGATCCGCGCATTCACGAATAAGTCGAGAAGAAATTTTGTCAAGGCCGACTGCCTTTGATTTGTTCAGTTTATTCAGCAGTGAAAATACTTCATTTGTGGAGGTTGGGCGGACCTGAAACTCCTTATCCGTGCTAGTGAGATAATTCAGATAGCTGTTGCCATCTGAAGAAGGAATATCACTAGCAAGTTTCGGGCCAATGGTAGCAAAATAACGGTTAAATTCGTGCGCTATTTCTGCTGGAGCTGTTACTGATTGCTCATCTACATTCAGTTGTTTCACAGACGTTTCCACGAAATTTCGGGAAGACAGCTCATTGATGATCTGCCAGGTTTTGCGGGAATCACCCTTATGCTCGTTTAGCATATTTTGATAATAAACTTGCTTCGCTAGCCTAGTCGCACTATTGACTTTGTTCCGCTGTCTTTTAAAGTGAACCCAATCATTAGGATTTTTTGATCTAATTGCTCTGAGTTTCAAAATATCTCGATCGTGCATCTGTTTTTTAAGCTCAGAAGTAATCCATGGGGAACCCCGCGCGCGAACACGAGTGGTTCCCAATGGAGCGTGCTTGTTAACAATAGCCAAATAGGATTCCTTCCATTCATTCCACATATCATTTGGATTGGAAGAATTGTTTAAGTGATCCCAATCTTGAGATGCAACATCGCTACGAAATTTATCACGGTCAAAATTTCGAAAATTCCTATAGGTTATATTAGTGTGACCCTTACTCTGTCCATTAATGGCTAATTTTCGATAGACATAGACCATGCTGTGATCGCTAATGCCAATATGACGCACACCTGAGCATAACACCTTGTCAGGACAGTTAGTAAAAATTAAATCAATCAATGTTGCAGAAGTTTCGGTTATTCTTGTTGGTTCTGTTATGAGTTGTTGAAGACCATAAACATCCGTGATAGTTAATAATTTGCGTGTATCGCTATCAAACTGGGATGCGGCCATATTGCAATTTAGATCCCCTAAAAGGTAGAATTCAGTATTAAGGGAATGCAATTTCCCAATCAACTCTTCAAAAGGAGAAAATATACCAATAAGCGAATTAGGTGGTCTATACCACGTAGCAACAATAAATGATTTAGAACGAGGTTTGCGTATTTCAATACAAAGGTTCTCAAGACTGTCCATGCAAAGATCGTTGCGCACCGAAAAGTTAATTGACTTTTTTACATAAAAGAAACGAACAGAAACTACAGGAACGGAGGAATCAAAATTGTGTAAAGGGCAAGTTAAAACGCAGTTCAAAAGGGTCTTTTGAGCAAAGAAACAAAAATAAACTAACCAAGAAAGTAAGCATGCAATAAAACAGTGTCACTACAACGGAGGACAGGGAATGACAAGCCAGATGTCTGAACCATTATATCAAACAATTAAGCACTTGAAGGAAATGTACCAAAAATGCCCCTCCCTCCCCCTAACGCTCCCCCTTCCTCCTCTCCCTACCAGTGATAAAGAGATTTTTCACTTTTAACTTTTTTGACCATGCACTTTAGGTCTCCAAATAACGTACGACATCGCAAAGACTCCTGGTAAAAGAGTCGTAGACTTTAAAGTTCGCTGTGCCGCCTGCCAAGTCCCTGCTTTTGAGCCACTCGATAAATCAGCCGTGTACAAGGTAATCCTGACATCAATGTTGGCGCGCAATAGTTTTGTCAAGGAGAAGAGATTGTCTCATCGAGTTGGTATTACAGACGACATGGCAATTGTGAACTATTTCAAGGCCAGGTCCCCCGTTACGACTGGAGTGGAGGGCAGAATCACCTTCGCAGACACGAAAGTATGTGGTGGCGCTAAGAGCCTTCAGACTTTGAATATGCTATTGGCACCTATCATAATCGCACAATTAGTAGTATACTATGTGGTTTGAAGAGGTTCTGTTTTGCTGGACCTAATATAATATCTATTGAAGAGAGTTGCCAGGAAAAAAAATGTTAGGAAAATTAAAGTAGATTTCAGTTGAGTGTTGAGCGTTAATTTCGCGATTGTTTTGCAAGTCATCGATTTTACGCTTGATGATTGGCTAAAAAATCTCGCGCCACTTGCTTTTTCTTCCACGCGCTTAAAGAGATTTACCAGATTTAAGAAACGACGACGGCTACGCCACAAGACAATTATATTATTGGTTAAAAGAAGAAGAAAAATAATCGTGCCGCACGTGTGGCACGCATTTTAGCCCATATTATTTCGGTACTCTGCACAACGACGAAGACGACGAGAAATCAGCAAATTTGAAGTGCTGATGACAACGTTTCCATACAAATGTAAACATTTCATTCTCAATTTGTACTCTCAAACCGCTCGAACAAATTTGTTTTGTCATAAATACGTTGTTAGACGATCGAGATAGTCTTGGCCTGTGAGCAAGCTCTCTTAAAGAAAAACGTAATAAAGCTTTATAACCTGCATTTTGTCTGAATAAACCAGCTTTCAGAATCTTGCGCGCACATTGTACCCAATTACCTTCCATCGCGCTCAAGACATGACGAAGTCACGCAACGCTCTAAGAAGCGATGCGTTGAGTGACTTCGGCCAAAGCGGCTGCAAAGGATCTTTCAGGGGTCATCTTGCATTTCCTATTTGACTCAAAAATAAATGTAACGCCATCCAAATCAACTATGCTTGCCTTGATGTTTGTTTTTTCATTTCTCTTTTCTTCGGTCAATGGATTTTCCCTCACCGTTTTGCATACGAACGATAACCACGGACGCTTTGAAGAAACCGACACTCACGGCTTCATGTGTTTTCCAAACGATGCACAAACAGGGAAGTGTTTTGGAGGAATGGCGCGCAGGGCAACTATTATCAAACAAATCCGTTCGCAAGAGAAAAACGTTCTTCTGTTGTCAGGCGGAGATGTGCTTACTGGCACATTGTGGTATACAGTATACCGCGGTAATGCGACAAGAGATTTTATGAACGAACTGGGATACGATGCTATGGTGAGTAAGGATATCAACACCGGGGTTGAAATTTAAGCCTGTGTGCCCTGCAAACAGAGCTAAGATGCTGCTCGCAGGGAAGCCCGTGTGACCTTTTGGGTCATTTTGCTACATTGTAGCTTCAAAAAAATTAGATTCGCGTGGTAAGTTTTAAAGAATGAGGGAAACGTTTCTGTCATGGCTTTTTTGACGGGAAATTTCCCTTTGCATTTTGCATTTAAGTTCTCTTGTGTAAACAGGGTTACGACAGCCAAAACACTCTGCAGACGATAAGCAGTCAAGAAACGGCCAAACATTTGGCTTATGGCTTGAATTCAAGCGGTAGACCCCTCAACCCGAGATTCTCATAACAAAATGTTTGTAAAATAATCGAACTGTTCGTAAATACTCAGAAATACTGATGAACAATCATCACTGTTGAACGTCACACTACCCCCAATCAATCCATACCACATGGGTCCCCATCACCTCGCGCGCTCCTCGCGCGCATGCCGCGCTCTGTTGTCATCAGTGAGACATCACGGAAACGACAACGCCAAAAGGCAGTGATATTTAACAATTATTGGCTGAGGGCGAGGTGAATATCGGTGTGATGACTTAAAAAATATGCATTTTCTTTAAAACAATTAATGTCTTCGTCTGTCACCTCGACAAAAGGGCTTGCGGCCATTTTGAAGAAACCGCTTAGGTGATTATCGCGTAAAAATCACCTCAAGTACAACCAATCAGCGCAGAGAATTTTCAATAAACGCCTATGTAATTATACTTATATTGGTTAAAAGAAGATAAACGATCGTGCTGCACGTGTGGCACTTTTCCGTACCCGTCAAAACAACGACTTGAAATGACCAACAACTGTGAATCTTTCCTTCTCTCTCTTCACTTCAAATTCGTCGGTGCCAATTCAGTTGTAGGATACTTCGCCCATATTGTACAACGTTAACAAGAGGGAATGATCGTGAAATACTTAAGATAGCTTAAAGTTATATTTTGAGGAAACGTTAGCCGTCGTGGTTTCTTAAACTCCCAATTTCAGAGATGACGAGACCAGCGAGAAAGTATGCTAGAAAACAATTGGTTTGTCAGGAAGATTGCGAGCTTGAGCTTGTAAATATAACCTCGTTTCATTCTGTATTTTTGCTCTGAAACCTTTCCTACCCACTTTATTTTAGGATACTTTGCCCATATTGTACAATTCGAACGAGATGGAGTAGTCTTGTAAGACTTACGATAGTGCATAGTTATATTTTAAAGTGATGTATTCGTCAACGTCGCCGTCTCAACAGAATAGGGAGCTTAAGCAAAGACGACGACCACGGCTACCAGAACGTTATCTAAAAACGTTACTTCCCGTTACTGTAATAATTATGCGATTATGACGAGACCAGAAAAGAAATGAATCAAAATGTAAAACACTCCTCCAGGGCGTGAAGAACTATTGTTTTTGCTAATTACGCAAGTTGCTTGTGCTCATTCTGACCCAACCTCCCTCCTTCGTCACCAGGCCCTTGGGAATCACGAGTTTGATGACGGCATCGACAACCTGGTGGCCTTCTTGAACGGACTGAATTTCACAGTTGTGTCTTCAAATCTAAATGTGAGCCAGGAACCAAAGTGGCCCCGCTCCCCTCCCCTGTTCGTCAGGTCTAAAGTCCTCGAAGTCGGAGGACAGAAGATAGGCATTGTGGGATATGTTCTGGAGAACACTCCACTGTAAGTACATTTTAAATCTTAATTTGAGCAAGGGAATCAAGTCGCTCGACACTTCCCTGGAGTTCCAACCCCGACTGAAAATTGACATGAGATCGACCAGTAGAAAGCAGACTTGCAATTGTAATGAGTCTGAATTGAGATCAAAGTCTGTTGCATTTTCCCTGGTCAGATTTCAAAAGTAAAGGATAAATTTATGAGAGGATGTTTCGACTGGAGAATATAAGATAAGAGACCGAATCCCTGTGTTCTATGATAATTATTTAAAATTTATTCTTAGATCGCACCTGTGCAGCGAAGGTTAATTTTTTTCAGTTGTTCCCACATTGCGGGGTCCACTTCAACACCAATTGACCAATAAAGTGCGTCCTTGAAATGACCAAAAATTGTGACAGTAAACTACTAATAAAAATAGGTTGATTTTCATTAGAATGGGTCGGCCAGATATGTCGGGGGATTCGCCATCTTCACCCCTGGCCGCGACATATTTCCGGCATATTTTAACAACAAAAAGAAATGTGATATGATAATCATTGGGATGGATGTTGCTGCCTTCAACGCAGACGTCAGATCCAACTTGGAGGGTCTCTGTTTACTTTCTCACACGTGCCGACCACAGAGGATGCAATTGTCATAGCCTGGTCAAAAAAATCGTTGGGCTTTTGTTATAAACATGAATGTGACATGAATATGTAATGAACCCACAACTCACAATCACAATAGGCCATTTTCGAAATATCAAATATTCAGCTTGATAGTGAGGCAGTGAGGACGAAACAATAGAAACAAGTTGGAATCAATGCGAAAAATATTTGCATATCATCATTTGTCTTTGTCCTCTAAAGCTCTCTTTCAAGCTGAATTTAAATATATCGAAAAAGGCCTATTCGTTGCACGCGTACAAAGAGTTACAAAACGTACGAGAATGGATACTATCGTCGTGACCACACAAAAAGCTTTGTCAATACGGTTGGGCATGCTCTCCGAACATTACAATACGGAAGTGTCTTTCTGAGAAGCAAGTACAAATGGCGAACCGAATAAATCAAATTCTAAGCGAAAACCATCAAATTCATTCCCTGACTTAAACCAAAAGAAATCTCTTTTACCTTACGATGACAAACGCTTCATTTTAGAAGACGGGTGTCATACACTCGCCCACGTACGGACATTACTCGATTCATGCACGCTAAGAGTTCATGGTAGTGCAACTGCATTTTCGCACTAGCATTGTTTGGAATTGATAACTTTCATGAATACTGAGAATAAAAACAGGATTTACACACCATAAAATGGTCTATACCTCATAAAATAAACGGGGTCAAAGAATACCTTCACAGCCGGATTTTGAACATTTCCTCGAACAGAAATATAATTAATATTTATGCTTACTCGATTTGGGCGAATTTCTGATTGGCGGAGATCAACAATGGCTCACCTCACAAGTCCAGCCGTATTTCAGGGCTGGTAATCGAGCGTAGTTTCAAAAACGTGCGCGCGCCGGGATAAAAGCAAGCCTAAATCTAGTCAGACCGACAGTAAGACCTAACTCACGAATAAGGGCTATTAAGTCAGAAAGACACGATTAAAAGGACTTGTTGTATGCATTGGTATTTCGGTTGCATCATGCTTTACTGAATATAACAACCGCAAAACAACCACAAAAATTAACCACTTTTCAAAAACAAATTTGTCGCTGTCACTTTTATGTGTAGGTATTCAAGACCAGGTCCAGGACCAAATATCAAATTCCTCCCGGAAGTGGAATCAGTGAGAAGTGCTGTGGAGGAACTAAAACAGAACAACATCAACAAGATTATAGCTGTTGGTCACTCAGGGATTGAGATGGACAAACGAGTGGCACGAGAAGTGGATGGAGTTGATATAGTGGTGGGAGGACACACAAATACGTTCCTCTATACAGGTGAAGGTTCGTCTGTATTATACAGAGCTAAGAGAAAGAAAATTGTCCTTGATCCATGATTGCCTGAATGATAGGCGGAACAAAACTATCATCTTCTCTTTTTTGCATTAAAACAATTAATGGATATCCAGTTCACTGAAGCATGATACAGTCCCAAGAGTAAATCACTTGTATTGTTTTTATGTAAAGAACTCTCAAAACGTATTGAATTATGAGGTGGGGATAATAGTCTATGAGAGTTTTATTGTTTTTGTCCACCAACAAGGCAAGTTCATCCATGACGAAACGTTCAAATGTTTTCACTAATTCGAATTTTACCAGGCTTCTCTGACAAATGGTTTCATTCCCTTATTTATTTCTTGTTTTAATGGGCTTGTAACGAACGATATTGTCGTTGCGGTTTGCATCGAAAAACCAAAAGCTAAAGTCTGTAGAATTTGCTTTTCATTTACGAAAAAGAAACACCCACCTCACTGCAACAAAATTTTCCATTGATCGTGAGGGTAGATGCTATTTCATCCATTTCAAGCCATAATACTCTTCCGCCTCTCTATCAGTAGGAGGCGCGATGGCCTCATAGTTAGAGTGCTTCGACTCCAGATCGAGTGGTCCGGGTTCGGGTCTTTGCTGGGGACATTGTGTTGTGTTCTTGGGCAAGACACTTTACTCTCACGGTGCTTCTCTCCACTCAGGTGTATAAATGAGTACCGGCGAAAGTGCTGGGGGTAACCCTGCGATGGACTAGCATCCCATCCAGGGGGAAGTAGAAATACTCCTAGTCGCTTCATGCTACAGAAACCGGACAAAAGCGCCGGCCTGATGGGCCTTCTAAGCTCGTAGCGGAGTTTACCTTTACCTCTCTATCGTTTAGGTACATCCCCTTCTTCGGAAACCCCATATGGTCCATATCCTCTAGTTATTTCAAAAGATGGGAACTCAGAATCTAAGGCACTGGTTGTTCAAGACTTTGCATACGGAAAATATCTTGGCCGCCTCAAAGTTGAATTTGACGACAATGGTCGAGTGATTTCTTGGTCTGGCAACCCCATACTGCTAGACAGTAAGATCCAGAAAGATCCGATAGTTTATAAGCTGGTTCAGCAGATGAAAGGTCCAGTGGCCAAAGTTTCAGAGGTGAGAGCTAAGGCTAAAACCTTTTTGTCTAATTTTAGCTCATTTTTTTTGTCTGTTATCTACAGACACCGTGCAACTTCGAAAAGAGAGATAAAAGTAATAAGAGAACTTTTATGCTCTTATGACGGCATGCGCAGCAGCAGCGGTTGGCCAATCGGCGTTTGCCATTTCTCGTACACGCAATGCTTAAGAGTCATACTCTGTAAGATTAGAGTAATATTAAAAGGTCGCGGCCACGGTACCTCACCAATTTGGCTGAAATTTTGCATGTAGTCTTGCTTTGGGGTCCTAACTACGAAATGGATGTTTCAAAGTTCTGGTACATTTTATTTTGGGAGTTCTGAACATGGCCGGTTTCTGTCGGTTCCGAAGGGGAGCCAATATGGCGGATCACACGACTTCTTATCATCCTCCCTTCCAGCTTACCATAATCTTTAACCAAAATCCATTAATATCGCCTTTAAGAGCTATCTTCCTACTCACGATCTGTGTGAAATACGTCTTTGAAATAAAAAGTTTTGGTCATGTTCGAGTTAAAAGTTGTAGTGTACTTCCAGGATACTTTTGAGACACATAAATATACTGTAAATCGAAAGGCCGATATCTCCCATGTTATGTCGATTAACAGTGAACTATTTAACCTGGATGTAAAACTGTCATAGCAGATTTACCAGGAGAAATAAAAAAATGGGCAACTTCTTCAGCACGAGAGAAAAATATTAAACAAGTATGACCATTGTGCAAAGGAAAATATGTAAAGTTTAACATGATAATCGTGTCCAAATGTTAGCATATTTCCCTTCGAAACAGCCATTTACTGACTTTACTACTTTATTTGTACCTGCAATATCCTTCGAGTGATTTATCGAAGAGGTTCTGCTTTCACTAATGTAAATAAACAAACCATTGAAACAAATCTTATTTAGAAGGGGAACGATCGAACGGCGCTCCTGTAAAAACTTCATATCTCAAATACGCCCGGTACGCGCTATCTTTAAGCTGGCGAAACTATATCCGTATTGAGGTAGCAAAACAGCGAAATATGTCTCGAGGTCATGTACAGTTGAATGTCTAAATTCTAATTCAATGCGTACGATGTCAATAATCTCGGCCTAAAGTAAACAAACACTCTCAATTAGGTACACTTACTTCTTTGTCGCGTATTGATTGAACGCAGTTCATGAATCTATCTACATTATTTGAGTTAGCTCAAGTCTTCACTCATCTTGTGCACATCGATAATTGTTCTGAAGCACAATTGAAGTTTGGTGTTCATTTAGGTTGTAAAAAGACTTGTCCCACCGGCACTACTGATTATCAACCAGCATTTAAAACGAACAACCAGAGGATAACATCATTTTATCATTGGGGGAGAGGAGAGGGGGTGGGGAGGGGGGTCGAGTGGTGTAATTTTCCGCAATGGACAGGAGGAGGGAAGTAAAACGAGCCAAAGAAAATTAACATTTCCTGACCCTAGCTTGCTGCTGTTGGGATCTTGGAATAAATGCTGAAAAAGCTTTCCTGAACTTACGGTCAAAAAATAACTTTTGCCAAAAACAACTTTTTCTCAGAAAATACATGACGGTCCCCAAAGATGACATGGTCCGTCTTTTATTAGTGTATTGCTGTTTCCCTTGGGAGCCCCGTCTATTTGATAGTGTTTTAAGCTGTGCCATGATGAAACCTGCATGGGCGCTGCACAAAAATTTAAAACTGCACTCTAGCGTTAAGGGTGTTGTAAGAAAATATAGTTTCTCGACCCTTACTGTGACAATGAAACACTGTATTAAAGAAACGTTTATACAGTAAAAACCTATGTACCACATAGCCCGTTCAGAGGGATGATCATGTGAATTCTTAAAGTTAGTACACCAGGAATCGGAAGACCGTCGTTGCAACCTCTCGCATAGCATAATCCTACTGGAAGTACGGACGGTTGGCGGTAAACTAAACAAGGTATGCGACACAATTGAAATGGTCAGCTGGCAGGTAGCGTGTCAAAACAAGAACAAGCTCGGACATGTTTCTCCAATATCTCCACATATGGTGCTTTTCGGCGTGGCAGTTGCTGTGATTTTGAACTCATCTCTGGTTCAAAGTGGCAACAAATGTCTCGTAAAACGGATACTGTAAGCTTACACAGCCTCCCTGTAGCAACAAGATCACAAAGATTGTAGCCGTCAAAGGTGACTGGATGAATCGGTTGCGTTTGGTTTATCACTTCATTACGCACGCTTGCCATGGCTGGCATCTTCAACTTCAGCTGCCACGAAATCATCTTCAACTTCAATCACTGTTTGATTCTTAGATTTTGCGCGGCGGGAAAAAAGCCTTGAATCTGGTTGGCAGTCAGTAGTTCTTCAGGGGTAAACTGCCGCTGCCCATCGCTGCCCCTGGCCACTCTCATTTGTCGAGCTACCGTCACGGGGTCAAGTTTTCTCCCTGTCGTCTCACCGATTGTGAACTTTTCCTCGAGGAAACGCCTCTGCTTCTCACTGAAAGGTTTGGACGTTTTGGTTGATCTCAACGCCCAGCCCTTATCCAGTGCATTGTGTGGCGATGGTAACGAAGACTTTGCCGCCGCTGTTTCCGTAGTTGGCGTGAGGGCACTGTTTTCACCTAGGAGCTTTCTGCAGTACAGGACCTTCGCTGTATCAATAAGGGACTCTCTCTCAGCCTGAAACACACATTGACCGTAAAGCGTGTGGTTAACCATTGAACCAAAGCGTTGATAGGTTTTAATACAACCTTCGTTTGGGCAGGCAAACAATTTTTCCCTTCCGTTTTCAACTTCAGCACCTGATCTCTCGTTTTCGTCATCGTTATCGCTTCGCTCCTCTGCGAGGCTAGTGCTTTTTCCACTCTTGCAGGATGACTGACATTTCTCAGTTGCCTTTCGTGGCTTCACTGGACGGAATCCACCATCGGAAAACACCACATCCGTTACAACTGTGATAGAACCATCAATACCTTAAAGGAAAAGAAAAGAGCCGTCAAAATTGGCTTTATCCCATTGGCTTATCGGTGGGATGTTAGTTCGATATAACCTGTATGCACCATTTACGGTTACTTTCCAATCATTGCACGAATTATTTTTTCCAGCACCGTGATAGAACAAAAGGTAACTTGCATTGTCTACATGTAGGGAGCTGTCCTGAGGTTTAGTGTCTTTTCATGTATACCAATCTCACGCTCTAGTCCCTACAATTAAAAGTTACGATTTTTACCTTCGAATTTAGACCACGGGAGTAGTTTTCCTTCACCAACTTGGTATGCCCTCCACACTTTTACCCCCTCACAGGAGAACTCAAAATTGTTCACTTTACTGATGCCTGGCCACTTAGCGTTAAGTTTGTCGCAAACTGGATCAGGCAGCAAAGCAATTCTAGCGCCAGAAATTCCTCCATGCGAGAGCAGTGCCTCCTGGAACTGCTCAGGGGTAACTACGTCATGACCTTCGTTTACGTAAGAGCGCACATGATTCTTCATTGTGGCAGCAAACCGGTCACATGGACCTTTGCCTCCTTGTGGGTCAGAAAAGTCCATGCGACGAATGGAAATCCCAGTTCGCTTGCTGATGTTCTTACAAGCCAGAACAGTATTGGCAGAATGATAACATCCAGCGTTATCTTGACGGAAAAATGCATTTTCTATTTCTGGGTTCTCCCTCTTTAATGTTGTGAGAACATGTTCCATGAGTGTCGTCACGCAGGCACTGTCTTGGGCACAACGTTTAACTATGTGGATGAATGCTTGTGTCTCAATCTCACCACTTTTCTTTCTTAAAGCGACTGTAATATGCC
Organism: Montipora capricornis; assembly: GCF_036669925.1. NCBI lineage: Eukaryota > Metazoa > Cnidaria > Anthozoa > Scleractinia > Acroporidae > Montipora > Montipora capricornis. The sequence goes on along the minus strand of NC_090888.1, from coordinate 65,174,982 downwards.
AGGAAATGCCTCTTTTTCCAAACCATTCGCCCTGTGACTCACGGTACAGCCGAGGGAGAAATTTCATTGCCCAGTCTTGGATGAGCAAGACGTTTGTTTCACTCAGGCAGTCGATTACATCGCTACGTGCTTTATCCTGGTTCACAACTCGCAGTTGATGAGCTTTCCAGCTCTCGATAGCTGTTACGGCTTCTTGGAACACGTGAAGTGCATCGTCTTTTTCGTTTTCTGATTCAAAGGGACTATTTAAAATTGCCGCCTGGATACCAGATAGCACAGTTTTCAGTTCTTCGCATCGCTCACAGAGAAGATCATGGGTGTGGTCGCAATTGCCTCGGAAACTTGAATCTGTGGGATCATTTAGGGCATATTTACTGCAGTGGTCTGGAACACGCGAGCTGGTGACGTTGACCTGATTGCAGAAAAACAACAAATTGCTATTTAAAAAAGCCCTCAGAGCCTGGACCTGTTAGTTTAAGGCTATTGGTTCAACACTTGCTCTGAGAACTGCTATTTTTTTCCAGAGTAGATACGTTATTAGCTATCTTCACAAGATCTAACTCTTGGTACTGCGACGTCTGTTAGAAATTTACAGATGTATTCTTTTCGTTCGCGTTACGTTAACCCAAAATTACAGTGTTCCATGGTAAGTGTACCATTTACTCGGTGTTAACAGCGCACCAGAAGCAAGCATGCGTTTTGTATGCGATAACTAACATTCTACAACATAACGATCGCCTTAACGTTCACTACAAGTTAATTCTGACACTGTTTCCGCGGACATATGAAAGCGGACCCCAAGCTCCCTTATTGCCGGCGAAAGTGTTTTCAGGCTATTTACAGGAAAGAGCTTGGGGCCCCCACCTTACGAAGGGTCTGAATGCAAACCCCTCAGCATGTCATCACTGTCCTTACCTTAAAATCACTTTTAAGATAGCTCTTTCCTGACTTAAGCCCTCTTTGAAGATCCTGAGCAACATTTGATGGGATCCCAAAATCGATTAGCTTGTCCACCAACTTCAGCAAATCGTCGAAGGCCTTGCCTCCTTCTGAAATAAAGTAGTCAAGCCCTTGGAGGGATTTTCTTACTGATGCACTGCAAGCAGACAGGACACGGCGAAGAGTACTCTTGCTGAGTGGAGTCGCTTCACCTTCTTGACAATATTGCAAATACTGGTCGATAATTCTCTCATTAACTGACACCCTAATGACGTTAGGGGTGTGAATTACCTCTCCAGAAGATAACTTCAAGAACCGTTCGCCAAATGGCAGGTCCTGTACAATGTAGGGACTAGTTATGAAGTTAACAAAATGATTCAACTGATTGATGTCAACTCTAGTGCGTACTCCAGCCTTTTGTACCACAGGAACTCCACGTCCACACGTCAATCGATGCTTTCGTGCTTCACAGAACATATATTTCGTTAAACCTGGCAGAAATTTACGGATTTCTTCATAGGTGGTCAGGTCTGCTATGATAGAAAGTACTTGTCTTTTGATATTTCTGCTGGATGCATTGTCGTATGTCTCCGCAAGAGCTTTGATATACTTCTCATTACTTCCGCTGGAAGCTTTCTTCTCATCAAATTCGAGTTTGGGGAGGTTAAAGACTTCGCACATCTTGTCTGAGGTTCTCAGTGCGTCCCACAAGTCCGCGGCATGACTCTGCGACAACGTTTTGAGAACAGCCACTACAACTTCACGAGTTTCAGCAATATATCGTCTCCTGGTACGCTCTGAAGCGGAAGATAAATCCATATCTACTTCACTGATTGCCGATAGGCCACAGCTCCCAAGGAAATCATTGAGTTTCATTTTTCTGTAGCTTTTGACATGTGACCTCAATGCATCTGCCATCAAACTTTCTCGATGTAAAGCAGCACTGCTTTGCGGGGTTAAACTAATGTCTGTTTCCTCAAGGGACATAATCTGCAAATAACCAACAAGTGAAGATGTAGTATGTGGTGTCACATAGTACGCACGCGATGATTGGTCAATTTTACTGACGGGCGGTATCTTACTGATGGTTAGGACCTCTCCCCAGGCGCTTAACTTGAATTGTTTTCCATGCACAAGCAACAAACAACCGTGAAAAAGCCGGAAATGACGTTATCAATATCCTCACTAGTGAGGGTACGGATCCTGGATGTAGTTTCGTAAGAATTTCATAAGTGGTGTATTTTCTAGTAAAACAACCGTGTCTAGCTATATAATCATATAATTTAGACGGTGTAAAAATATGTAATATTGCAAAATGATACAAATCTGAAATCTGAATTTAGTATGCAACCGGTGAAGATAAAGTATAGAAAGTGGCTTACTGTGCTTTGTTGGTCTTCACTTAATGGCTCTTCTAACCAGGAACTTTTCGCCAAGGCCTTTTCATCCATTTCTTGTTTGAAAGGAGACGTGTCATCAGCGAAAACACAAGGCTTCTCCTGGTCATTCTCTTCATGTCCCGATTCTTCCTCTTCTCGGAATACATCTTTTTCTACCTCACCGTCAGACACCCGTTGGTTGTCGATTTCTTCTTCTTGTTTGGCAACTCCTGCCATGCTGCTAATTTTTTGTCTACACATAGGGCATATTGCTAGAAGTTTAATTTTAAAAAAAAGTATTGATTTTGGCACTCAATTCTATTTAGTGTCATCGTTTTAATACACGCCCCTATTCCAACGCTCTTCTGTATGCCGTTACTCGTTTCTATTGCAATACGCATCTCTATTTCACTTAAAGTATCAATTCCAATAAGCGGCCGTATACTAATAGAATTAATATAAACGACTTATTCCATCACGCGTCGTCATTCCAACAGCATGTTCTTCTGTCTCAGAGGTGCATCCGTTCAAATTGGCGCCCGTATTAGCGCCCTTGTGCATTAATTTACCCAACTTGATGAATCAACTTCAAAACAGAGGAACTTACGCGAGCCAACAGGAATAACTTTTCCGGTTTCAGAAAAAAGGGTTTTCGCCTGAAACAAGTTAACTCCACGATTTCCTTTAGGTGGTTGTGCTGTGTAGCCACTAAATTCTCTGTGAATGGAACAGCGAGTCTTTCCGCATGTCCAACGTATCCCGTAGCTTTCCCGATGTCGAGGGCAGATAGTAATGTACTCATGCTCCGCAGTCAACTCAAATAGACCTGTGGAAAATATGTCGACACCATGTTAAAAAATGGCGCAAAATTATCAGAATTTCAATCACAAAAACTTTGATAATAATTTATAAAATGTATTCCGTCTAGTCTATATTTAATCCCGTCCTTGCCCTAAATATGGAGTTATTTAAACCCATGTGCCAGAGAAGAGAGTCCAATATAACATGTGTGCGTGCAAGCAGTAAAATATAGCACTCCATACAAGCCGTTGTTGCTGTCAAGATTTGCGAGGTTCTTTAACCAGATAAGGAATAAAGAACTGAGTAAGATAGAGATGGGAACAGAAAACGGTTGAAGAGGAAATTGGAAGACAAAGGACGAAACCAACCTTCGTCTTGAACGGTTGTTAATGATAACACCAGGAAGATGATAGGGCTACCAACATAACGGGTCTCCGGTTGGAGAACTGCCAGGCGGGCAGGGCAGGCTCCTCCACGAGGAGCCAAGAGCTGAGGAAAGCGGATATAAATCACAGGCGCGCGGGTGTGTGTGGGTGGGTGTATGTGTGGGGGGAAGTCTCATTTAGAAGTGGCGTCGCTTTTACGAAAAATTTTATGCCTGATTGGTCTAGACCACTACCACAGTATGACAATACGTTTGATGTCTTCACCTTAAACGCTACCTTGAAGGCGATTTGAATATTGTCCCTGAGCCCTGATACCAAATTCTGCGATTTACATCCTCATGCCAGACGTCGAACACCGGCCCCCAACCTTTTCTCCCGGGCAATCCACAGGCAATCGTGAATTTACCCTGTTCCAGGCGTTTGAGAGGTCGCAAGCAGCTCGAAAACCGGTGAAAGAAAGAGGATAGCATAGGCCGAGACAAGTCTGCCTCGTCTTCTCATACTCCTCTTGCCGTTTTCGCGCTGCTGATCTCTAACTATAAACCGGATGCCTGGCACAGGCTAAGGAATTAAATGTGGAAGCCTTGTCTCAAACACTCACATTTGTTATCAGTTAACATAAATAACTGGTAGTGTAACTTTTATGTTAACATCAAATACAAATACATTTGGCGAAATGCATAAGGTGCAATACCTGCTCTGGCGAAGATCAATTGCATCTCACTCTTGAGGGAGGAATCAATCACATTGAAACCCCTGAGATGTGGCTTTATGTCTTTTTTGCACTCTGCTAAAATGATACACTGTGTATCGGCCGATGAAGTTCCATGGCCACAAGAATCGCCAACAAACTTTGAAAATCCATATTTTGCCATAATAGACACGCTGAAAGTGTTGAAAGTCATATCGGATATACCTAAGTCTCCCAAAAGTGAAAATCATAAAGTGAATATCTTACAACACACCGAAATTGATTCAAGATTATTACGTAGAAGCTGCACAAAAGAGACAATGCAGCGAAGCTAACTTAACTGGGCAGTGAACAGGTTACATCCATCGCACACGAATTTCATTATCTTTTTCATTGTACATTCACCAGGAATTAAATTAAAAAGGAAACTCCGTGGATTTGTCAATAAGGCCGAAATAATAACTCTGGAATAACTTAAGCAAAATACATCAAGATCGAATTATTAGCAGAACTTACCTCAACTTGTATGTTATCAACTGTTCCTGCCTCGATCTGCAAACAAAATTTATTTTCCACGAAAAATGACAGGGTTGTTGGTTTCAGTCGTGGGAAAATGCCACCTTTGTGTAATTGAATTAGCATTGGCACTGGAAATCGAGAATGTTAACTTTGCGCTGATCGCGAGTGATTTTTCCGTGTTCATCATCTGCGGAAGGAAAAACATTTATCCGAATAGAGCGCGAATGAAAAACCGCACAGACCTAAATCTTGCTGAGGTTGTTTATATATCAATCATCTATCATATCCCAGATTCTTGACTTAATTTATTGAATGGTTGCGATTTTTATTTTCGATGGCGCGACAGCGGAAACCAGCAATAACTGTTATACAGGCCGTTAACAGTTGCGCACTGGTCACACGTTTTTAATCTTTTTTTCTCCCTTGCTAAAGAAGTTGCCCATTTTTTTATTTCTCCTGTCAAACCTGCTATAACAGCTCTACGTCCAGGTTAAACAGTAAGCTGTCAATCGACTTAACATGAAAGATATCGGCCTTTCGATTTACAGTAAATTTATGTCTCTCAAAAGTAGCCAGGACGTAGAGTACAACTTTTCGCTCGTTCATGCCAAAACTTTTTATTTCAGAGAAGAATTCGACATAGAACGTGAATACAAAGATAGCCCCTACAAGCGGTTTTAATGGCTTTTGGTAAAAGATTATGGTGAGCTGGACGGAGTGATGACAAGAAGTCCTTTGATCCGCCATATTGGCTACCCTTCGCAGCCGACCAAAACTGGCCATGTTTAGAACTGCCAAAGTAAAATTTATCAGAACTTTAAAATATCCATTTCGTAGTAAGGACTCCAAACAAAGACTACATGCAAAATTTCAGCCAGATCGGTGAGGTACCGTGGCCGACCCTAACCGGCAGGTTAGTTTGCAACCTGCAACCTGCAACCTGAAAACTAACCTGCCGGATCCTAACTCGAATCTTACAGAGTATGCCTCTTAAGGCGCTGTTAAACTCGGCAATTTTTCGTGCAACTTGTCTCGTTTTTCGATGATCAAATCAGGTTAAAGGAACATTTTTATTTGCTGCTGCAAACCCTTGAGGCACAAGTTCCAGGACAGATGTTACACTACGCAATGATTGAAAAAGTTGTTGCAATTCTACTTTCCGCAACGGTTTGTGCAACTTGTCTTGCAACGTTTTTGGCCGTTGCAAGGTATTTTACATTTGCAAATGTCTCGGGCCACTTTTCTCGCCATGGCGCCGCTAGACAAGTCGCACCAAAAGCGCCTTCAATCTCTCAGTCTAATTTTAATTTACCCCACACTTTTTATGTCCCTTGAATCCGTCAATGCGCTCCATATCCTCCCACATGCCGGTGGTTCGTTTCACGGGTATTTTGCGCTTAAGATACCCGGTTCAGTAGAAGTCGAAAGAGATAAAAAGTCACCGCTCATCGAGCTACGGACTTCAAAACAAAGCTACATATCTTCTCTGATCAAATCGAAAGTATCTAAAATTTTGAACATTCAATCTTTTTGAATATCTACTGCTCGTATAGTGCAGTCTGTCTCTCTGTGTTTGCACTGTACTTACTTGTGTCTTTCTTTTGTTTTGCACGTAAATCGACCATTTTACAGTTGTAGATAGGTTACCTGGCCTAAGAACGGAAGCGAGGCTGCCGGTGACCCTACTTTGATAAAGAACTTCGCGCTTTTCTAATATTTATGAAAGTAAAGTAGACTACTGCACGACTGACAAAACAACGCGAAAATGTATTTTTATTGATATTTCGGCTAGCCAATACCAGCCTTCATTAGGTTTATTTGGAGGTCTAACTAATTTACAGAATATGTATATACACACGTTATGCAGTAACCGCGCACCGGTGGCTCAATTGGTTGAGCACCGGACTGCCATGCGGAAAGTCGTGAGTTCTGCTCCGGTCAGACCAACACTCAGGGTCTTAAAATAACTGAGGAGAAAGTGCTGTCTTTGTAATTACATCCGCAAATGGCTAGATTTTTATGTCTTCTTGGATAAGGACTGTAAACCGTAGGCCCCAGCTCACAAATATCTTTCATGTTCATAAGTTCCTTGTGGGATGTTAAAGAACCCACACACTATTCGAGAAGAGTAGGGGATGAAGTTCCCGGTGTTGTGGCTGTCCTTCGTGAATTGTGTAAGGGTGGGTGGGTATAGCAGGTCCACATCAGCTACATAGCTGCCAATACTTTAACCTGCTCGAAGAAATAAATAACAAACAAACAAGTGATTAAACTGAAGAAGATTTTAAATGATTTCTAATGAGTGAAGTTGAGGTTTTAACCCTTTGCAAAAACCGTGGACGATAAGTTTTGCACAGCGTTGGATCAGAGAAGATCGTGATCAGTCAAAATTGATTAAAAAATTTCATGAAAATCAAGTAGACTATTGCACGACTGTTAAAATAAAGCGAAAATGTATGTTAATGTAGACTTAAAAGAGTAAAAAAAACAACGTAATTAACATAATAAAAGAAGTGAGGTCTGTATCAATACAAGGTCACCGGCAGCCTCGCAGCCATTCATAGGCCGGGTCACTGAGCAAATTAAACAACTGTAAAATGGCCTGTTGCAGGGAGATAACTCGAAAACCGCAAGGTTCATTTGCCCCCTGACTCGACTTATATATCTCTTTCTCCATATGCTGTTACATTTTTTATTTAACAGCATATGCAAAGGTGCATGAAGTGTAAAGAGTAAATAACGAATTGTTATTGCCGTCAAGCTCCGAAAGCCGCACACAAATGAATCGATCTAGGTTCATGATTCTTTGCTTTCTGCTCAAGATCAACGAGAGCATAGTGCTCCTAAGTGCATGTAAAGTTACAAAAGACCAGGAATAATTGAAAAAAAAAATTAACTGTATTTACAGGTTAAAGTGGGTTCCAGTTTTGTCTTCCTCGATGCAAGAAGACCTGATTGCTTTCTCAAAGAATGCAACTTAGGAAACGTTGTTACCGATGCCTTTGTGTTCCATTATGCGAATAGGTCGGCAAATAATGGTCGATGGACGGATGCAAGTATTGCAATACAAAGCAGTGGAAGTATTACTGCATCTATTGATGTCAGTGCGAAAGGTAGTATTTTTTTTCTGAATAGAGATTTTCCCATTTTGTAGCATTTAATTAGCTCATTTAGAGCCGGTTCCTTCTATATGGCCAAATCCAACGACGACTTCATACAGCTGATTCCAGCTGGCTGTAAGCTGTGCTCCAAGGTCACACATGGACCGTATAGCGGCTGCCAGAGGCGCCATAGTATGCTTTCGGTTCGACCTTCTTGAGCTGCGTCGCTGCTGTACTTTGCAACGACTATTATTATTATCATCATCACCATCATCATCGTCATCATCATCATTATCATTATCATTATCATTATCATTATTGTTGTTATTATTATTATTACTCTTACCCTGTAGACTCTGTTTCGGACAATGGACAGCTATTACACTCGCCCTATGTTATGCCAAACTAAAATAAAACTTCAGGAGGGTGCCTACTAATTCAAAGGTATTTTTGCCCCGGTTTATGAATATGCAACAAATGTAGATCTTGGTAAATCTATAGGAAACCCGAGTATCGATCTCCTGATGCGCACAACGTATGCACGATAACAGTAGTAGGCACCGTCCTTAACAATGGTGGTCATTCGCGTCACCAGAGCCTTGGATCGACACAAGGCTCTGGGAAACTCTATCTAGGAGAACGTGCGCCGTAGGGTTCTTGTAGCCAAAAATTGGCTATTTGAACCGTACGGCGCCTGCTCACTCCTCGTGCAAACATAAATGCACCAATTAGAGACGCTTTTGATTATTCTTCACGAAAACCAATGAGAAGACAGTTTGTTTCAGGCTTCCCCAGAGCTCTTCTCTTCCTCAGTCAAGATAAGAGCTCTGGGGTTGAGATTGAATGGTGGTAAAAAGGGACCTTTAGATCGGAGGATGAGGACGACTTTTCCTTACTGAGCGTGCGCATCAGGTTTGGAGGCCGACATTTTTCGAAGTGCGCGTGGTCAGAACGGAAGTCTTCCTCGTCCTCCGTTTTAAAGGTCCCTAAACTCTCTTTAAATCACCTGCTTTGGGTGTTTAAATTGTGCATCTGGCCTCTTTTCTGTTCGATAACTTAGTTCTTTTTCCTTCTCTGGCGTGGTTTTATCGATTTCGAAAAGTTCTACGAAAACTCTTTTAGTTACAAAAACCAAAATAAGTGTTTTGTGTGCGTGGGCAAAGCCAAGAGGCCAGAGCGTTGTGGATATTTTGGGGGTCAAGTCCCTTTCTGATCACCAACTGTCGTGTTCATCTTTGTTCTTTTCTTCTACTCTATCCCGCAACCTATACTGGCAGAGCGGCCCAGAGGTTAGGGCACTTGCCTTGAGATTCGGGGATCCCGGGTTCAAGACACTGGTTGAATTTGTTCCTGGTATTTCCTGGCTCAACTTCTCAGCTGCGTTTGTAAATAGCCACCTAGCTTGCCTCCGGCCAGTTGGAATTCTTAATAGTTGTTGTTGAATATTCTGTTCTGTCGTAATTGTGTTTCATTGGCCCTGAAAAGCCCCTATGGGGAGTGGTCAATTAAGTATGTGTTCTATTGTATTGTACTCTACGCATTATATATCACTTTTTATATATGTGGACTTAAGGTGGCTGGAACCAGTTTCACTACTTTCAACGACCTTTTTATTAGAAGGGTTGTCACTACAAAACTGTATCACGTAAAAGAAATGCTATGGTACCATATCAAACGCCAATTGTTACTTAACAAAATGCGCTCACTATTTTGACGTAATAGGTTACCATGG
>NC_090888.1:65117934-65160434 GCF_036669925.1 Montipora capricornis | reverse complement strand
GTTGCTCGGTGTCCCACGAAATCTCAGCAGTCGAAAATGAGCTTTCCACCCTTGTCTCCGTCTTATAACGTGTAGTAATAGTCAACGGAAAACCCACCAAATCGCTCAAATTCGCCAACCTTCAGCCGCAGAAATGACAATACACAAAGACTGAGATAGGTTTACGTTTATTTTGAGCTTTAACATAGTCATTTCTCGATGTAAGTTTACGATATTAGGACTCTTCAATATTTGCCATACATTTCTTTATATTTCGAACATACAGACACACTGTCTGTGTGGCCTCCCTGTGGTTTTGCGATGAGTCAACAAAGTCAACGTGAGTTCATGCAGAAAATTGCGATAAGGAGCCAGATATGAACGATCTATGACCATGAAACCAATTTTTTCCTTGTTTCACTTACCGGAAATGGTTTTCGGGTTCTTTATTTTCCATACAACTTGTTATGTAGAGGGAAAACGAGAAGAAAATTCCGCGTATACGGCAAACGCGAAAATGCCTTTTTTCACGAAGAAACGGCAATCGGCAGCCGGCAAACGCAGAAAATGGCGGGAAAATCATGGTCACGTGATCACTTTTGCCGTTCGCGTTTCACCTAAAGGTGATGCTAAATTTCGACTTAACACAATAACGTTTGTCAATCCAAGGCTAACTCACGTCAAAATTCGCAACTCATATTACAGTTTCGACACAGTTGTGTAAAATTTAGGCGACAATTCTTGGGTAAACTTGTTCACAAAGATTTTATTTGCAATTTACAACTACATGTAGCAAACGACGGACAGGAGTTAAACTTTACATACATTGCACGAAAATTTCAGTTGCGGAAGCAATTAGACAGAACAAAGCGGGTCTCAAGAAGCCCCGGCTTCGAGCTCCGATGCGGGAGTATCGAGTTCTTCGTCATTGTAGATGTTCTCCGCCTAAAAATCAAAACAAAGTCAAACAAACGTTAGACCAATTGCATCGAAAGCGCGAAAAATTTCTTCACCTCAAATAGACCCATATCACTCAACGTCCAAACAAAAGATCATGCACGTCAAACCTCTCATCCATTGTGAGGCTACACGTGCAAATCCTTTATTCCCCTCGGACTCCAAAATCGCCGCCGAGTGATAAAGGTGAATAGCCCACTTTCGATATATTAAAATTTAGTCCTATACAAAAGGCACCATCTCGAGGCTCTGGGGAATAAATATAAGGATTTGCATGAGTTTATTCGCTTTTTCACCAATCCCATAATACAGTTCTTTTGGGGGGTTATTAAAACAATGGATATCCAGTTCATTAAAGCATGATACAGTCTCAAGAGTAAATAACTCGTTTTTTTTTTATGTAAAGCCCCCCCCCCCCCCCAACAAACGTATTGCATTATGGGATGGTGAAAATAGTCAATTCCCCAGAGCCTCGAGATGACGCCTTTTGTTTTGGACTGAATTTTTAATATATCAAAAATGGGCTATTACATTTCGTTAAGTTCTTAAGCCTTATTAAAATACAGGTAGCTTTCGGCTAATCGAGTGGGTAGTCCAGACTATTCACAAGTCTCAAAAAACTGAAAAGGTGTAATTCATTTAATTTTAAATAAAAAATATATGACTTCTACAGTTTAAAGGTAATTAAATACTTGATGTAATACTGAGCTTAAATCAAAGAGAAATACATAAAAGAAAAATTCTATCAAAGGACGCCATAACTGTAATAACTGTAGCTTTCCTCAACCGAACAGAAATCGATTGCTTTAGTTTTGCAGTGTTACGCTTTGTGATTTGAGTAAAAATCACGTGCCACATTCTCAGCCAATCAAGGTCAAAGGAAAAATAATAACCCTTATGCGTGATGACGTCTGACTTGCTAATTCGAAAATCAAACTTGTAAATTTTGGGTCGCGTCGTACCTGATTGAACGACCACTGAACGGGCTTCAGGATTGGCCAAAAACAAGAGAACGAACAAAGATAACTATGGATTTAGCAGATAAAACAATATGAAGTAAGACACTATACAGCCAATGAAATCCAGTGTTCAACAGGAGGTACGACCCTACCCTAAATTTTAGCATGAGCTAAATCGCAAAGGAGCAAACTTGAAAAGAAACCCCACGTGCGAACAGTATTACTCGTGCAAATGATGTAAATAATTTTGTGCAACCGAGGCTTGGTGGTGAAATTAGCTTGCCAGACGTCATCACGCGCAAGGCCCATTGTAAGTTTCTCGCCAACATTTTCTCGCGCTTGGCGTCGACCTCCTTTCCGGCTTGGCGTTTTGATTGGCTAATTTGCTCTATCATAAGTCTTTTGCGATTATCGTTCTTTCTTATGATATGACTAGCTCCGTGAGCGGGCAAGATGAACCAAATCCCGCGCTGTAATTGCCTACCCGAGCGGGCAAGATGGAGGAATTTTGCCCGTTCGGGATTTCTCGCTTGGTCCCGCAAGATCAAAGATCATCTTTTGGTGTTTTATCCCATATCATAAATCCCTTATTGATCAAGCTTGTTCGGTCAAGATGGCTGGATATTGGCCTCGTTCTTTTTTTTTTTCGTGTTTATGGACCGAGACGAAACACGCAAAAAAAGAACTTCGCCAATATCCACCCATTTTGACCGAACGAGCTTGGTCAATAACCCGTACAGTGTATATCTTGTTCACGCTGTACAATGAGGACGAAGTATCCTAAAAGTAAATTGGTACGCGCTGTTTCTGAGAAAAAATAGAAAATGCTTTAATTCACATTTGTACGCGCGCATTGCCGTCAAAACCTCAAATTTGGTGAATTCACGTCGTTGTTGTAGAAGAGGCGCCCGCAAACGAGGAAAATGTTTCCTCGGCGTGCAAACATTTGCCTTGGCTGTCGCCTTTTCTTAAACTCCCCACTGATGGAAAAAAGGAACATTCGGTATGAAAGGTTGTCCAGCGAGACAATGTGATGCATAATGGCTAGTAATAGTTTATGCCTCCAAGTTATTAACGTCTCGCCAATTCATGTAGCATTCTTCCCTTTCAGATGACTCGTGGTAATTCTGAAGTCATCTGTACACATTGAATGCCTCAAGTTTTGTCTAGTTTTAAAAAATATAAACAGTATATTTTAAGACTAACGATTGTCCATGTGTTAAAAATAATGTTAGGAAGAAGATATCGCCGGCGACGAATTGGGATTTTCAAATGACATTGCTTACCATTTGCCAGACTTGCATGATATTGTCTTCTGACACACTGCATATCACCCAAGCTTCGTTTGGATTCCAAGAAAAATCTGATATTTTTGCTGTGTGACCACCGTGAATAAACTGCAAATGGACAATGAACCAGTGAATAGAGGATATTACACGCCGGCGCGAAGATACGAGTTTAATCTCGAGTGGTAAAAACAGTAGATCAGCGAGTAAAATATTGTTTTTAACAGGAGAAAACAAAATTCATATCTTCAAGCCAACGGGTAATTTTCGTTTTAAAAGAGCCAAAAAAACTAATTTCAAGCACAAACTTAATTGCAGCTCGGCGGCTGTAATTTCTTCAATTCTTCGCATTTCTTCTTCTCCGTGTTAGCATTTTCTTGTTCCACAAAGAAGGAGTCTATGTCACCTTCTGAGAATTAACGAATCCGTCGCTTGCCATTTTTCACTGTTTGCACAAACAACCACGCAAAAATGACGTTATCAAAAGTGAGCTATACATCTTCGCCACTCGGGTTCGCATGCATTTGTTCCATTCAAAAACTCATTAATAATTCATGAACCTAACAAGCTCTCACTTCGCGTGCACGAGCTTTAAGGTCAACACTAATTTCCATCCCTCAAACTGACATTGGACATTTCGTAACAATTACACGACGCAATATCCCATGTTACTATTGACAAGCTTACCGCTCTAAAAAGAATGAAAACAGGCAGAATTACATCTTTAATTCAACAAGAAATAGCATTTCTAAGCTATGCCGCGCTGATCTACCGTATTTAGGTCTAAAAACCCCGTTGAAGACGGTTAACTTTCAATTGTTTTGCTGGGTACTACTATTTCAATACTCTAAAAAATTCGACTTTCCGGGAGGTATCCTCGTTAGTCTAGTGGATATCGGAAACTGCAAGGTGAAGCCAGCGATCCGGGTTCAACTCTTTGCCTCGCCTTCTGTGAATCTTCTCAGCTTGTTTTAAATCTTTGTTTCGTTGAAGTAGATTTGAAGTCTAAAGTAGACTGTACGTCGTATAAGTTGAATAAAAAGGGAAATGTCAGTTTGAGGGATGGAAAGAAGTGATGACCGAGCTTTAAACCCAAAAATACACTCCTCATTAGAATTTATGCAAAGAATAGTAATTATGAGGCCCGACTTGTTTTTCTTGTATGCCAATATCTTCCTCTCACATTTTGTGCCATTGTCTGGACTCCAGAGTACGGTGGCCCATAGAGACAATACAAACATAATATTTCCACTGGGACTTCATTTTGTACTGACAAATAGATATTTTAATGTATATCTTACCGTGATATTCACATCTGTTCAACGAACTATATTTCTTCTATTTAATTTACTTAGTTGTATTGCCTCTATGGGCCCCCGTACCAGAGGGACACGATTTCTGTGGAAAGTTTTTGAAGCTGTTCAATAAGCTTGCTTGTTGTGTTTTATCGGGTCAAAAACCACTTGGCTTTGCCTCGTAGTTTTAACCCGATAAAAAACTCCTGCTCGTTTATTAATCAGTACATAAAACAACTAAGGGCACTTTCCTCTTGTCAGAGCTGACTGGCCAGACCCATTGCCCAGACCCACTGCCCCAGACCCGTTGCCCACGCCCAGTGCCCTAAGACACCTGGCGAGGAAGCCGAGGAGTTGTATGAGTTTTTTTCCTTGGAGCCTTGAGGTGGTGCCTTTTTTCTTAGACTGAATAGCCCCTTATGCGTGATGACGTCTGACTAGCTGATTTCACCACCAAGCCTTGACAATTTTTGAAAATCAAACTTGTAAATTTTAGCTTCAGCTGAATCCCAAAGGAGCAAATAATTTTGTGCAAACAAGGCTTGGTGGTGAATGTTTGAGCCATCATGCATAAGGCCTATTTTAATGCACCGAAATTGGCCTATTGGGAAAGGTATGTGAGACTCAGCTCTTGGCTCTTAATGGGGACATTGTTAGCCCTTTAAGGTCCGAGGGGACCTTCACTGACGAGTAAAATTGTCTGGTGTTTGACAGAGTGGAATCTAAAAGTGGCCACCGGGAGTTGAAAGGTTAAGCCCAATGCAAACTGATGCAACAACCCCCAAAATTGTTGGCCAACAATTTTGCGTCTGTTTGCACGGGGCTTTATACATGTTCATCAAAATACATAAATGTTAAAGAGTTCAAGGCACTAATTCCAAGTACACACAACAAAAAGTTTGTTTCTCTTTAATACCAACCAGTAGTTCAGGAGGACCATCTTCAGCATCCTCAGACGACTGTTCCTCGCCAATTTTGCTAACAAATATCAATCATTAGATTGATTAATAATTAGTTTTTCTGACTGAAGCATAACATCATTAAAATCATCTTCTGAATTATAAAATGTTACAGTAATATACCAATGTAATAATTTTGGCCAACCAAATTGCTGGGTTTTATTCAAAGTGAAAACTGCAACTTCGAGCAACTCATTCACTCAATACATGAGGAGGTTCCAAAATACCTGAGGTCCCATACATGCAGTCGTCTGTCTGTTCCACTGGAAGCAAGGATTGTTTCGTTGTGTGGAGACCACTGGACCTTGAGTAAAAAGACAAATAAACGAACAAAAAAGCAATGTCAATGTAAAGGTGGGCTTAAGTTCATCACTTTTTTTTCCATATAATAATTACATCAGTAAAACGAGGTTAAAAATTTATTGTTGCTTGGTGTATTACATGTAATACACAGAAACAACAAGAACTGTTGCTTTCCTGTTGGACATGTCAAAGGCAAAAACAGACTCAGAAACTCCAACTGGTACAACTAGCCAGTTGCCTTGGCTACATTGTATGCATACAACCACAGCAGAGGAGTTGAAAGAGAGACTTCAACAAGATATTTTTGGATTTCCAGTCCAATAAGCGGAACACTCAGTCATGTTGCTTCCATGACTAAAAAAAAAGAGAAAACTCAAAATCTTTAGGTCTGACATATTCAGATATTGACCTGTTATTGACCTTGATGTTAGATGAACCTTCAATGTGTGGTTCCAGAAAATATCCATACCCCCACCACGGTGGGAATGAAAAAATTCCAGGAGGGTGGGGGGTCAAAGGCCCGGGAAATTCTGGAGGGGAGGGAGGTTTGAGGCAAAATTCATGTCCAGTTTGAAGGAAATCAATCGACTCACTTCATACGTTAGAAAGTGCCGCTTACCAACTTTCGTGGGACGTTCTGAAGTTTTAAGTAGTTAAATTATGATACTTCTATTAGTGCTGTTGCCAAAGAAGGTTTTCCTTTTTCCTAATAGTGCTTTGGTGGCAAACCAGCACCAAATAAAACCGTGAAATGTGAAATAAAGACGATTTTGGAAAGGAGCCGCCATTACTCATTACTAGTCTCCAAAGATTAGTAGTAGTTGTCCGTGATGGACTGGTAACTTGCCAATGAATGCTCTTGCTCGATACTTATCGAGAATCACTGCACTTGTGAAGCATCTTTTATACATTAGAGGCTGTCATTTGGCAAGATGCCTCAGTACAGCAAAACTTGCTATTAACTCATTAGTCTCTCTTTTTCTCTTCTTCATTACATAATTTTGTAAAAAATGCGTCATTAAATGTGCTTGCGATTGTGTCCATTTCAAGTGTGTGAAATGAATGTTTCACACATTTTGTAAACAGCTCAAAAAATTGTTTATTTGCAACTAGTATGGTAGTAGCTCCCTTCGAATACTGGCAATACTGTATTGTATGTTTTAGACCAGCTTCTGTATACATAAAAATAATAAAGTTAAGGTTGTGTATTTAGGGTAATTCGCGACTTTTAACTTACGCATGTCCGCAAAATTTACCATATCGTCTCAAATACGTGCCTGACGGTAGATACACGGCCTCTTGTTTGCTGTTTGCTTTGAAGAACATCATTTCCAGGGGGTATAGGGGGTGTTCAACATTTTTTGGCATTTTCAGGGAGGAGAGGGGGAGGTTACCGCGTCCTCGCTAAAATGGAAAATCCAAAGGGGTGGGGGGTCCCATATGAAACTCCCTCCGTGGTGGGGGTATGGATACTTTCTGGAACTACACAATACCAAGAAAATATAAGTTTAAACCACAAGATACATTTATAATCACAATTGTTTGAAAACTTATCAAAGAATGCATTTGATTCAGAAAACTACTTGTAATCACTTATTTTCACTTTAAAATTTCCCAGATAGCATCATCTTGAAGAATGGACAACTGTAAGATGTACAAGTATGACATCTTACAGTTGCCCTTTGATCATACAAAAACAATTTGATAACCATAACACATCACAATAAGAACGAAGTCATACCTTGAGATGAATTTTTAATAGTTTTTTTAAACCAAAACAAGGACAAAACAGCTTTTAATACCTGAAATATTTCATCTTTATGTGATTCAAACGAATGGAGTTTCAGTTTGAGATTCCGCAGATCCCACAAAGCCACAGTCTAACAAGAAAATGATGAAACAAAACGTCTGGTTTAAAAGTTAATGTACATGTAGAAGGAACCATGATAATTTCCCATAAATGTACATGTATCTCTGCATACATGTGTGATTAAATAATTATTATTTGGCTCCGATGACATTAAGTTCTTATATAACAGTACAAGTTGTATATTTTACATTTTGGCTTTGAAATTGTGTTCAAGGTTCTGCTCATTTTTTTTTTCATCCACATTTGTAACGTAACTGCTATTTTCCACAATTTACACTCTAACTTTGGATGAACTGAAAAACAGATAGTGGAACTTTTTTGCTGATGACCTTGGCTTTAAAAATAATATTCTTATGCATCATCGGTACAAGTAACACATAGTTTTACCTTTGGGAATTTCTTTTGCCAATGATCCATTTACCATAAAATCAAAGAACTTTCTGAACAGCAACAGAAATTATGCTGTATTTACATAAATCACATTGATAATGTTATCATTATAGTTTTAAGTTCCAAGGTTCTTTCAGAAAATGTGCATTGCTATTAAATTTTAAACCATGACTTTGTTATATCAGTCACTGACCTGTTGCCACTACATGTGACTGAATAAAACTCTTGTATATTCATTGTTAAATTACACAAGACGCAAAAAAGGGTGCATGTCTTGAATTCTCGATTCAAAGAAATAACATCTGCTGGTATATACCGTGTACCTTATCTGCTGATCCTGTCGCAAGAATGAACTCACTGTAAGGATTGAATGATAAGCAGTTTACCTACAGAATGCAGAAACTGGATCACAACTGAAGACTTTCATAAGCCACCTACACATACATTTTGTACAGTTTAAATTAAAATCATTTCATTACAATACATTAAATTTTAGTGGATCTTAAAAACTAACTATCATTATTTGAAAATTTGCAAGTACAGTAACTTAAGCCACCATTAGGACAGGTACACGTAGACACAAAAAGGAAAGGAACTACGTGTATATTTACATGTCTAGTCAGTCTAGCGCTGGAGCACTAATAATTTGGGGACAGTGTAAACTGAAATTACGAATTAACACAAATCAAGTCAAAATGTTGGTATTTGAGGAGAGGGGAAACCCAGAATACCCGGGGAAAAATCTCTCAGAGCAGAGAAGAGAACCAACAACCTCAACCCACATATGTTGCCGAGGGAACTAAACCCAGGCCACAATACAGGCGAGTGCTCTCACCACAACGCTTGCCCTGTACCCCACTGCAGGTTATTGTTAATTTACATAGTGTACATTGTAAATTAATGTTAAATTGTTAAATATTACGCTCACTTCAGCTGTGTGAGCATCCACTGTGTGTGTTGCCTTTGAGCTGTTGGTTGACCGTGTGTCCCAGCTGGAGAAAAATGTAAATGTAAAATGAAAATGCTTTGTTTACGGTGGAAGTGCACTTAGCTATCAAGCTAGTTTACAGGCACTCCACTGTTAACAATGTGAAAGTAACAATTCAAACTTAACAGAAACATTATTAAGAACACCAACTGGCAAAAAGAAAAACAAACAAAAAGAAAGAAGCAAACAAAAATAAGGAAAATAACAATGTGTTAATTAAATTATATAAGAAAAATAAAATGACATTTATATTGTTAGGGTAAACTTAAAGAATGAGAATCAAAGGTACATGTAATTATTTTAAAAAATAATGGGTGATGTTCATGACCAAACTGCAAACTCACATCATTAGCTTATGGTCATCTGCAACAGATCCGAATAAACTCTCGTGTAAAAGATGCCACGAAACATCCTAGGAAACAAAACAACATCACTGATCACACACTCAAGCTGAAAGCATAATCAGTGAATCTCAACATCATTTCAAGTAGACATATGTAGAATGGCTCTTCACTTTTTATTTCTAAAAATTTTAAGCACAGTGATAGAAGTCAAAATGGAAATACATACATGTAAAATCACTTGATACAAAACCCGTTACACGTAAATTTAAAGCACAAAAACTATCTCGTACCTCAACCACAGCAGTGTGTCCAGTGAAGGTTCGAAGAGCATCCATCGTTTTTGCTTCCTGGTTTGATTGAACAATATTATTGTTTAGAGTATGTTATTAAACTGAACACTGTTATGCGAATGGGTAATGATAATGAAGAGTGCGTCATTGCGTCCTGGGAAGCACTCATTTTTCTTTTGGACGCACAGAATATAGAATCAAGGGTCCAATAAATTTGGACAAAAAAAAAATTTTAAGGACATGTTCGAGGAGAGGGATAAGACTTCATTTTTGTGCAATTTAGACATCTGAAGGGGTACTGCAGCAGCAATTACTGTAATAAGAGGCAATAGATCGAATATTAATTCTTGAATATTAATTAGCTGGACCACCAAAATTTTGCAATGGACCCTCAAATTTTTCGAGAAGGGGTCCAGAAGACCCCCAAACTTGAAAACCTGGATACATCTCTGATAAGGATAATGATGATGATGATGATGATGATGATAATCACAATGACAAAATCAACAAATAGAACTACTTCATATTCTGTACCTTTGAAATAGTGCTAATATCCCAAAGACATACAGTCTAGAATAAGAAATGGAAAAATCAGCAAATTATTCAAATTCCACATCATCTTATCGGAAGACGTCCAGGAGAGAATAAATTTTTGTCTTAGCAAAATCAGAGCCAATTTCCATGCAAAAAACAACCTTTTGCACATAGGGAGAATGATAAAAACAAAGCCAGGAGGATGTAATAAAGGTTGCCTTTTTTTAGTCAACAAGACAAAAGTCCTGATGTCTTCGGCACTCCACATAAAGACACTTCCCACCATGAATTAGGCACTTGAACAGATGATGACGGGATTACATGTATGAAAAGAGTACCACCCTCAAAAAAATGAGAAAATATTTTGCCAGGACATCCAATATTGTTAATTAACTGCCTTACACTATACATACACAAAAATGTGCATTTTCCAGGTGGGTCATCACAAATAGCTTTTGATCAAAAGTACAAATGTATGTTACTTATAGCATGTGAGTGTATGGGACTTACGTAATCATCCGATGCACTTAATAGATTGCCATTAAGATTTGGATTCCAGGACAAGCCGTAACCTTCTTTACTATGACCCTTGAGTCTGATGTCGGGGCGACACTCGCCATTGGGGTCTAACAAGTGTAAAGGAAACAAACCTCTTCTTCAAGTAACTTAAATACACAAAGTCCAACATTGGACAGTTATCTGGACTTATGCAGACTCAAAATAAAATTTATTCTGTACAATTCAGATCATGAACATTAATAACACAAGACTAAGAAAGCCATATTTTATGTACAGTACTAGCATAATCACACTGTCGATAGCATCGTTCCTTTATTTTTTCAGCCAAGTTAATGATTTACCGTACTTATTCGGCTACAAGCCGAGCTCGGCTATAAGCAGAGACTCCAAACTTCTTACGGAAAAAATCAACTTGATTGAAACGAATTGTAAATGCATAATACTCGGCTATAAGCCGAGACCCATTTTAGGTCTTGATATGTATTATCGACTATGGAATTTTTGTAATTTAAAATACAAATTGACATTGACTGAAAAATTATACTCAAAGCAATCAAATGAACACGAAAGACAAGCGACGTGATTGCGAGGTGACGAAAATTTACTGACCTCACTGGAAACGTGTCTTCGTACAAGCGAAGCGTTTTATAAAAAGTTATTCGACTGGAAACCTTACAACCTCGCCTTTAAACTTAAAAAAGTCGCCGAAGCAGAAGCAGTAGAAAATAACTCCGAGATCGCCGGAGAATACGGCATCAGCGAGTCGATGGTTCGCTGGAGCTTATCGAGGAGCATATCCCGAGCTCGATCAAAGACCTTTGGCGTGGTTTTGAGAGCAAAGAATTCAAGGTAAGATTTTCCCTTTAATGCGTACGGTTTTTTTGCTTGGAAAATGTCGCTACAAGAAGAAATCCACTGGCGTTTTTGTCTCAAGTTTGCTATGGTGTCATTGGGCCAGCCTGTTTACACGATCTGTGTCAACAGATGGTGCAATCTCGTTCCCAGACTCCTCGTTCCTACAATGGGTAAAACAGGCTTGGCGCGATATTCCCGAGGAGATGGTGAGGTGTTCGTTTAAGACTTCTGGCACCTCTATTATAACGCACTCGATGGCACAGAAGACGATGCAGTCTTCGACAAGAATATTCCAGAACAAAAAAAAGAGTGAAGACGAGGAAATGGACGACGAATTCGAGACAGACAGCGAGGAAGAAGACGAGCAAAAAGATCGATCCCGATCACACAACAACACGAATAAAAGTCCATATTACACCAACAACAACTTCTCTTCATTTTACAAGTAATTTAGTTCGGCTTGTAAGTGAATACACGTTCATTTGTTACTGTTTTAATTTGCTGAGAAAATTCCTGTTATCAAAAATACTCGGCTATAAGCCGAGACCCCTTCTACGGCTTCAAATTTGCCCAATTGAGTGAGGATTTGTGTAAAAATCGCTCGGCTTATAGCTGAATAAGTACGGTATTCTAAATTACAGTGTACTCTTTTGAATATTTATTCTATTAAACCTTTTGCCATTCTGTAATCAAATTGTTTTTTCCCTGTCTTTCTGATTGTCAGACACTGCAAAAATGTTTCCAGAAGAAATTAAAATTTATCTAAATACTCTCTATAAAGTACACAAAGACCAACAAACAAACTTACCAGGTTTTGAAGGGTGTTTTGTGTAGTCAAACACTAGAACATCAGCTGTAGGTGTTTTTGTGGCAATGATACAGGCATTTTGTGGCATGTACCGGGCCCTGAAATAAACCAGACCATTAAAGATTCACCCTGCCTATAAAGCATATCAGTGACACACGATTACGTACGAGTGTGTTTTCACCTTAAAATAGAGACATGTTAATAATAATTTGCAAAACATTAAAAATTGAAGGGTCAAAAAGAGTGCATAGTCAATATGTCATTAATAAATGTGACCTTCCACGGGAAAACGTACACTAACGCTAAACCGTTAAATTGACCGAAGCGTTAGATATCCGTTAGCCGTCCGTTAGAAGTTTACATGAAACCATCAGAGCGTCAACTTCATCTGTTAGAACGTTAGTCTTATCCGTCAGAACGTTAGGTTCATCCGTCAGAGCGTCAGCCTCGTCCGTTAGAGCGTTAGTCTCATACGTCAGATGTACAATAGTTATTAACCTTATCCGTTGGGCAAATCTTGGATTCTGTTGGCAAGTGAATTAATAATCTGTATCGATTGTTCCGGATCAGCGGATTCGTAGAGCGTCGTTTAAAAATGTGACCCTCTTTGGGAAAACCGGCCGTGTCCTTCTACAACTTAGTAGAATTACATGTAGTAGAGCGCTTTTTAAAAAATTAAAAATACCGAGAAAAATGAAGGGTTTGTGTTCGACGTTCACCTCTGCGTACCAATAGTAAAACAAGGGTGGAAAGCTCGATTTCGGATCGCTCCAGCACCAAGCCGATTTTCACTGACAAATTCGCATCGTACAGGTTTCAAATCACGCACCAATCAAGCTGAAACTCACAAACAAATTCCTATGTGACATGTTTCAGATCACGCACCAAGCAGGCTGGAAGCCAGAGGGGGCCTTTCATGCCATTATATCTCAAATCCGTCCAAAACTCGAAGCGCTGGACCTCAAATAAAATTGAAAAAATCCAGCATTCGGAACTCCAAGGAAGCGTAGTTGGAGTTTGGTGTGACGGCTTGCAGCCGTCACAACGTTTGCTCCTCTGTGATTGGCTAATAAGAAATCATCATCCAATCAGAGAGGAGCACATGGCGTGACGGCTGCAAGCATGTATCTAAAGAAATCTAAAGCCGGTATACGAAAATCCTACTACGCATCCTTGGCGCTGGGAATGCTGGAGTTTTCGATATTATTTGAGGTTGAGCGCTTCGAGTCTTGGATGGATTTCAAGCTGAAATAACTACGCTAATAGGTAGAATGGACAATAAAGACTCCAAAAACGAAGACCAAAGATCGAAGACCCATCCTGCGCGAACGCCAAATTAAATGTGATTGAATGATGCATGACTTACCAAATTTCAACTGAAAAATATCTGTTTAACTTAACCACTCGCCTGGAGTTTCTCGCGAGCTTTTTTGCCCCCTCGGCATCTTAACTGATGATACAGAACTCTTTTATCGTATTTATAGCAAAGAGCTCTCTTATGAACGCACCGCTTTAATTTATCGATACTTCGGCTTTGAAAACAACATGAAATGCTACATTTCTTTGGATGAAAATAATCATTTGTTGTATTTTACTTTGCAACTACAGTAGCTAATGAAGTAATGGATGCCGTGAGAAATTCACAATTTAGTAATGCATCGCTTCATTGTGAGTCCGACGGTCAAAACATATCGAGATTAGCCACTTTTATCCGGACTTCGTTGCATTCAGCAGTTATGTCGCCATGGGCGCGCCTCTTCGGAATCGTATTTTAAAAGTCACACAATCGTTTCTGGTGGCCTGTCTACATCGTAGTATTCTTAAAGCAAAAAACTCGCTGAAATGTGCATCTGATATGTTTTGGCCAGCTCATAATGGTGCTAGTACTTCAAACCATGGCCTTTGTTTGATGAACGGTAATCGCTCACTACGTTGTGGTGTCATCGATCAGCCTTTCGAGCTTAGAACTAAGACTTGGTGTTAAAGCGCTAAGACAGAGCGTTAGAGCGTTGGCACAAACCGTTAGAGCGTTAGCACAAACCGTTAGAGCGTTAGCACAAACCGTCAGAGGGAGAGTAAAAAACATTAAACCAATCTTCAAAAACGTTAAATATCCGTCAACCATCCGTTAGTTTTAAGCCGTTTAACGGGCAAATGTTAGTGTACGTTTTCCCGTGGAAGGTCACAAATTACCTGTTAACTTCACCTTCATGGTTGATCTTTATATCTATTTCAATTTTTCCACTGACTGAGCCAAATCCACCAAACTCTTGGAAATAGACAGGAATAAACACATGCAATAATCAACCAAACCAAACCATTATAAAATTTACTACAATTTCTTAAGGCAAATTCAATTTTCTATTTGTCAGGTCATGAAGCTGACCATGTGTGGTTCCAGAAAATATCCATACCCCCACCACAGAAGACTTTTTGATTTGCACCCCCCCCCCCTCCCTCCAGGATTTCCATTCCAGGGGGGGTCTTTGATGACCCCCCCTCCCCTCAGCAATCGTTTCCCGAGGACGCAATCACGTTTACTCAAAGAAGAGAAAAGTTGACTCCCGGTTCCTGTCCATGGTCTAAATACCACCCACAAAACAGAAAATGATGTTGCACACAAGTGTTGAGATGGTGGGAACTTGCACCTTATCGCCTTTTCAATGAGTTACTACCTCCAGTAAAACATGAGTCCTATCAAAAATGTGTTAACTGCATGTGAAGGTAGCGAAAAGCGATACTCAAGTGAACGGAGTTGGTTGGACGAAAAAGAGACAAAGCTGGAAGTCTGGGGACAAGAGACTCCAGTTGAGATCGCCATTTTAAATGTTTTGAATTCTTTCCAAATGAAAGACACATTGTTCTTAGCTTCGGGAAATCGTAGTGCTAGCTAACTCAAAGAAAAACAGAAACATTGAAGCTAATAATGTTAAAGTTATCTCAAAACTGACTTTTGTTTCAAAACAACGTACATAAGTACGTTTTCGTGCTTCAGATCGATTGTATGTTGCTTTCAATGTTTTGTACGTGATTCGTGACTCTTTGGAAAAGTAGTTTCCCACGAAACCCCCCTACCTCTCTGAAATTACTGCCCTTTAACCCCCCCCTCTCCCTCGGAATTTCCAATGATCTTCCGTGGTGGGGGTATGGATATTTTTTGGAATCACACCATGGACATTTGTGTTGCAGAAAAGGCAGTAATGTGCTGAAAGGGAGATACATGTAACAACCTCCTAAACTTGAAGTACAGAACTTCTTTTCATTAAAGTTCAATAATTTATTTTGCCGCACTCATGAGCCCGTCTACCCTAAATCTGAACCTACAATCAGTGACACAATGTTGGTACACTGGGGCAATACTAAACACAGGAACGGAACGGAACGGAATATACTGGAATAAACCGGAATATGCCGGAATGAGGCGGAATGACAACGGAATGAGACAGAATGAACAAGAATGGTACCAGAATATACCGAAATGACACCGGAATGAAGCGGAATGACACACAAATAAAGCGGCATGTACCGGAATAAACCGGAATATGGCAGAACAAGGCGGAATGACTCTGGAATAAAACCGAATGACATCAAAATGAGATGGAATTAACAAGAATGGTACCGGAATATACCGGAACGAGGCGGAATGACAACAGAATAAGGCAGAATAAACCAGAAGGACAGGCGCTACTAAACACAGGAACAGAACGGAATATACCGGAATATGCCGGAATGAGGCGGAATAACACCGGAATGAAACGAAATGAACAAGAATGGTGCCAGAATATACCGGAACGAGCCGGAGTGACACCCAAATAAAAGCGGAATATACCGGGATGAACCTGAAAATGCCAAAATTTGGTGTTTTAGTTAGCGCCGACCGATTTTCAGTTTTGTTGTGTCACGTGATTCCCTAAGGGCATTGCATGTGTTTTTGCCTTTTGTAACATTTGGAACACTTTGATCACGAGAAAAAATTGACAGGTATATCCGTCGCTAAATGAATAATTATTTCTTGCGAAAGTAACATTTTTTTCGTGAACAAATACAGGAGCAAGAGAAACAATGTTATTCTAATTTTTTTTGTCTATGGATCTCGGAGAAAGCTTTCACTGTGCGAGTCAGAAAACCCGTGAACATTTTTATTTCATTCTGACAGGTCAATTGTGCATTGACCAATCACAATCAAGTTCAGCGAACCACAAACTAATTACCGTTGCTGCTTGCCTACTTCCCACGACCCACACGTGATGGAGATATACGGAAATAGATTCGCGCAAACGGCCGGAAGACTTTTTTTTCTCCCCGATTGTTGGCAATAATGCCATTGAGCCTGAACGCAGTGTTTCCCTGTTTGAAGAAAGAAGTCAGAAGCACAGAAAAAAATATCGAACGTTGATATTATATTTACATGAAGAATTATGAGAACATATCGTGACTCGTTCCAAACCTTGTTACTTCCCCTTAATGTAAATTGTTTTTTTTTTTTGTCAGTCTCTCTATTCTGTAACATTTATTCATTCACAGAATGAATCATTTTTTGCTCCTTGTCATTCCGGTCCATGCCTTATTCTGTTGTCATTCCGCCTCGTACGTACCGGTATATTCCGGTACCATTCTTGGTTATTCCGTCACATTCCGGTGTCATTCGGTTTTATTCCAGAGTCATTCCACCTTGTTCCGGCATATTCTGGTTTATTCCGGTATATGCCGCTTTATTTGTGTGTCATTCCGCTTCATTCCGGTGTCATTCTGGCTCGTTTCTTTATATTCCGGTACCATTCTTGTTCATTCCGTCTCATTCAGGTGTCATTCCGCCTTGTTCCGGAATATTCCGGTTTATTCCGTTCCGTTCCTGTGTTTAGTAACGCCCGGTACACTGACGTAATTAATCGAGCATCCCTCCCTCTCCCACCTTTCAATGTTTTTTAGAAACTAAAACGTACTGAACAGTTAGTTTGGGTGCATTGCGCTATCCAACATTCAACGAGGGAAAGGGGGTGGGTGTTGGAACGACTTATGACCGTGATTGTAGCTTCCATGTATGTACTAGCTTAGGAGGTAGTGTGGCCCAGTGGTTACCTCGCTTGCCTTGAGGTCCAGAGATCCCGGGTTCAAGACTACTCGTTGAATTTGATCCTGGTAGTCCCTGGTTCATCCTCGCAGCCGCACTTGTAAATAGCCAACCGGTTTGCCTCCAGCCAGTTGGGGTTCTTAACAGTTGTTGTTGTTGTTGTTGTTATTGTTCTGTTGTTTTGTTATTTTTGTTTCATTCGCCCCGAAAACCCCCAATGGGAAGCAGTCAATTACATGTAAGTATGTACAGTGTATTGAGTTTTATTATGTACCCATACATGTACACCCCTTGGGTTACATCGTTAAGGCAGATAATAATTATAACCTTGAGAACATGTTACCTCCTTTTTCACTATCATAATGACTTGTATCAAGCTGAGCATCATCATTAGGAACTTGAACACTTGCAATCACTAAGTGATTCTGCTCATCTGATCTACAAATAAAATTATGCAAAGCAAAATTACTGGTAATAATATTGTTGTGCAGCTCCCATTTTTTCTACATGTAGATGAAGCCAACTACAGTATTCCTGGCAGTCAAGAGCTGATGTCGCAACATAAATTCAGTCAGATATTGCTGAATTGTACCAAGAGCAGAACACAATAATTTACAAATGTACATGTGCAAGAATAAAGTTGCATCCCTGCGAAAGATTGCTTGGTTTGGTAAAGCTGTATAACAAACCACACAATCCAATACCTAGCCTAGGAATAGTCTTCTGAAGGGAACAAAGAAACTATTTCCTCTTGTCCCAGACATGACATGACAGTTATTGAAACAAAGTCTAACTTAGACAGCAGTTTTCCACATCTTTTATGTGTCAATTAATGCACACCTTTCTTATGTCAATTAATGCTAAATTCCTATGCTCTTGCCTTCCCTGACACTGCTTTAAACAATGAACATTTTATACACTTATATTGGTCAAAATGAACAACATTTTGAATCCTGTTTTGTAAAGCACCAACTACGCTTTGTTTCCAACAATCGCCCACAAGCTACAAGTGTATATAAATAAAAAATACCAAACATTTTAACAGGAACATAAACTAAACCTTGCTAAGCTTGCAAAAAGTTGTCCCTACGCAATTCCTGCATGCCTGCATAGAACTGGATTAAGCCTTCAAACTACAAGTGCTGTTGCACAGGCTAAACATGGGTGTACATTGTATTCAACAATGTCTAAACAAGAACTCTGAAAATGCTCATGACATACGTGTGGGTTCCAAGAATAAGTCTATGTACACAATAATCTTTTCCTTCAGGTCTGCAAAGTGAAAAATGTAAATAAGAAATTAACCCTTTGACGCCCAAACCAGCCTAAACCGGCCAGACTTAGTATTTCACTCTGTCTAATGCCAGACGATTTTACTCATCAATGGGGAACCGGAGCACCAGAAGATAGAAGAAGACGTAGAACATCACAAATGACTTTGAGGAGATGCACGGAGAGAGAGTAGGAAGGTGACAAGCAGACCATGAGGGGTGGAAAACAATTCTGGATAGCCTCGAGTGTTGGGTGGCTGGGTTCAATGAGGAAAACTATCGTAACTAGATGCATGTACCTGTACTTTGGGGGTTCACTCAATTTTTGGCTAATTGCTTTCCTAGTAATTATTATTCAACTCCTTGATTATTTGATAAAGCCAAGATTCTTTCTTGATTTACACATGTAGTTGCATTCTATTAAAATTCCTCTTTTGTGATTTCATGTAATACAATGTATGTCAAAAACAAGTGCAAGTGTTTCATCAGGGGTTCCAAACACCAAGAAACAGATGAAAGCACAATGCTGTAGGCGGAGTACTTTTGTTTCGACGTTTGGGAAGCGTGATTAAACACAAACCACAAGATTTTTTACATGATTTCAAAACCATTTTTTAATAAGTATGGGTGTAATATGATGATCTTTTGTTTTATCAGACAAGTGACAGTAACTTATTTGGTGAGTTTTAAAGGTAAAAGCATTGAATAAATTTACATAACAGGGCATGTTGGAAAGCAAAGTCAGAAACACATCGTTTTTGCCTGCCAAAATCGTCTTCCCAAGAAAGTGATTTTTGCTGAATGGCTGAGATTAAGAGAGGTACAAGTGTCAATTTTAGGTTGTGGTGGACTTTTCAAAGACTACAAAGTACATATACACAAGGTTCAATCCTTGAGTACAAACGTTGCTGAAATGAATGCTCTTTCACTGAATTATTGGGTATCCAAATTCATTTCAACCCTCTGGATGCTAATGAAAAAAGGTACTGCAAAAGTTTATATTAAATATTCGGAAGATTTAAAATACATTGTGCACCGGTGGCTCAGTTGGTTGAGCATCCGGCTGTCACGCAGGAGGCCGTGAGTTCAACTTCGGCCGGACCAACACTCAGGGTCTTTAAATAACTGAGGAGAAAGTGCTGCCTTTGAAATTACATCTGCTAATGGTTAGACTCTCTAGTCTTCTCGGATAAGGACGATAAACCCTTGTTCATTAACTCTGTGGGACGTTAAAGATCCCACACACTACTCGAAAAGAGTAGGGGACAGTGTTCCAGGTGTTGTGGTCTGACCTTTCCATCATGTGGTCGGCTTGGCAGGAATAGCTTGAAGGGCTTCTGTGTGAATGAGACCACAATTGTGTATAACAGCCAGAAGTCAGGCTACTTAGCCAAGTGCTGGAGCCTCACTCAAGCAAGCATTGTGTGCGGGTAGTTATTGATGTGTTTTTTCCCAAAGACTTATTAGAATAAAGGTTCATTTAAATTCCAAGTGTCATGTTCAGTTTTTGAAGAAACTTTGCCTTTTTTTGACCTGGAGTTTCACTGGGTATCAAGATACCCACACCTGATCAAAATAGGGCACTATGATTGGCTAATAACCTATGAATTATTAATGCATTTGAGAAAGTACAATACAATAATATCGTTGTTTTTGTCCTGGGCTCACATCCATAACATAAAGCAAAGTACAACACACTGCTGATTTTATTGGATGGGAGTGAGGAAGTTGGGGGGGGGGGGGTTGCGGATAAGTTCAACCACGATGATTCCGAAAACTCTCATACGTTTGACAAACAATTCAAGAAAGACATGATCCAGCCTCGAAATTCCTGGTGGCATAGAGATTGAAAGTCCCAAGATCAGCATTCGAAAGGAACGTAAATCGGTAACCTCCGATCTAAAACAAGCTCTTTACGACGAGGAAAAAAATTGCTTACTTCGTTACATCCGGTAACCACTGCACGGTAAGACTTGGCCATTCTAGCGCATGTGTCATGACCAAATCATACAAAAATGGCGTGTTCTTTTTCCAGATTTTGTATTCTTCATTGATGATTCGTTCTTCCACCGCATCATCGAAAGGTTCTTTAACGGAAATGAAACAAATTGTCAATATTTCTTTTAGACACATCGCACATTGATATCCAAGCCTCCTACCATTTTCTTTCGGCGATCCAGACATGTTGGTTAAATAGTCAACGCTTTTCTTTCCTCGTGGTGCTCGCTGACAATCGAAACAAAATGGCGAGCGTATTCCCCGCCAAATTCTAATGACACGTGATTCTAACAGGCCAATCAAACACTTTTCATTATGACAACCGCTTTCCAATGTCACGCAAGATAATTTCACTCTGCTCGCACTCCTAAAAACATTTGTGAAAATGAGATCCAGCCTTGAAGTTTATCAAATGAATGGAACAATTGTAACGCTGCGTGACAGAAAAGGTCTAAAATTTTCTTCGGTCATCAACGACTTGATTAGGACGGACCTCCCCGTGAAGACAAAGGAGGATTTGAACAGCATTTTTCATCAGTCAAGAAACTCCACAGTTAAATTGACCAATTTTCAAAGCAAAGATAAAGTGTTAACCATTTCGGTTGCTGGTGTGCGAATAGCTTCATTCCTCAACATTCAGTTAGTGCAGTTGTTGAGGGAGAGGGTAGGAGAGGGGGGAGAAAATTGTTGTCCCAATGCAACGACATGGTATACATTCAGCAGAGGGGGATCCTCTGAATCCAGCAGTTAAAATCCAACAGAAAATGTGGACACTGGACTGGTGTTGCCTTTTGCAGTAAAATTTTTCTTTAACCCTTTAACTCCCAATAGTGCCACTTATAGATTTTACTCTGTCTAACGCCAGACGATTTTACTCGTCAATGAGGAACCCCACGGGGCTGAAAGGGTTAAATGACTGGGACTCAAGCGAATTGGCCTTTTTGAATAAATTATACACCTTAGGCCCGTTTTAAACGTCGCATTTCACATGTGCCGAATCTACGGTGGCCCACAAGGGACATGCTGCAAATTAAAGAATTGCTACAAATAAAATGAAGTTGCTGCAAACAAAATAAACTTGGTGCAAATTAGAAGAATGTTGCTGCAAATTAAAACACCAAAAGTATGCGCGCGCACTGAAGGAAGGGCAGGTACGTAACACAGGTCACAGGTCCCAAGTCACAGGTCATTGTTTTACCAATGCAGAAACAACCCTAACTGTTTACAAATGCTAACATTAGGCCTAATTAAGCCTAAGGTTAGCTTTAATGAATGTTTAGGATACTTTCTGAATTGTTAAAATAATGACCTGTGACCTGGACTTGTGACTGTGTTTTGTACCTGCCCTTCCATCAGTGAGCGCGCATACTTTTGACGTTTTAGTTTGCAGCAACATCCTGTTAATTTGTAGCAACTCGTTTTGTAAATTTGCAGCAACTTTTTTTAATTTGCAGCAACTTTATTTTATTTGCAGCAACTCTTTAATTTGCAGCATGTTTCTTGTGGGCCACCGTACCCGAATCTAATGCAAATGAAAAAAATATCTATTGTTTTCCCTCATTTGCATTAGATTCGGCACATGTAAAATGCGACGTTTAAAACGGGCCTTATTCCAAAATGGGCGCCATTTTAATATTCTTTTGTTTGATTGCAAATTAGCCCTTTTGGCCTCCTTCAAGGTAAAATATTTTTTAAAATTTTACGTTTGAAAGCGAGGCCAAGTGAGCCAATTTGCAAAAAAAAAAAAACATGCTTCATCATTTGCTTTTTATTTAACTTTGTTTGTTTGTTTGTTTATTTCTTTATTTATTTATTTATTTATGGATCTTTGGTCATTCTAATCCCAAGTCATTCAAGCCTCTGGCTTTGACCTTTCTTGTAATTAATATAATATATGAACATCTCAAACTGCGGGTATGTCAATCAAAGGGAACGGTAGCCTGCGAGCAGCCAACCCCAGTCCCTCGGAGGTCATCAAGCAGTTGCCGCAGAGAAGTTTGAAAACAAGTGACCCCGTGACGGGGCCTTAGCATTGCGTTTATATGTGAAACGGCAAACGTTTTTCACTTTTGTCCATTTCTTTGCCGTCGTCAGCAAAACAACAACGTGAAATAGCCAAGTTTGAGGTTTTGTGAAGAACGTGAGCACTTGAAGATAAATTTTCATTTTCTCCCCTAAATTAAGTGCTGTTCTGACGAGTGTCATTTTTTGAGGAACTAAAACACCCTTGTCATATAAAAAAGGTTGAAATAGTCACGAGCTGCGATTAAAATAGCACGAATTTATATTTTAAGATGACGTTCTCGTTGCCGTCGCTGTTGTCGTTGCTTAAGGTTTCTGCTCCGTCATCGATCGACGGAAGGCACTGATTTGTGGCATTATTAAATCAACAACCAAAATAGTGCAAAAATCAGAAATATTGTTTGACTTATAGGAAGTAAGTACTTTCAATGCTTTTATTTGAATGAAAAGGAACTTAAGTGAGGCCAATAATATTAAACATTGATGCCAAGTTTATCTTTCAATTTCTTAGTAACGACCAAACAAAGGAAGAAGTAGTTTTCAACGGTCAAGAAAGCTCTGCTTCGTGCACTGGCTCATGCATGAGATACCGGCGTAACGCGAAATCATGAACT
Organism: Montipora capricornis; assembly: GCF_036669925.1. Classification (NCBI taxonomy): domain Eukaryota; kingdom Metazoa; phylum Cnidaria; class Anthozoa; order Scleractinia; family Acroporidae; genus Montipora; species Montipora capricornis. The sequence goes on along the minus strand of NC_090888.1, from coordinate 65,137,122 downwards.
TGATGTAAATAAGTTCTGATAAATTTGAACGGCCCCCAAAAAAACCTATCTATGAAACGATGTGTAGCTGGAGTACTATGCATGGTAAATAATTATTATATAGATACTGATGAAATACCAGGATTTCTCCTTTTACTAAAAAACCATATCTTCACCGCGCGCAGTGAACGTATCATTCTTATCTTTCACATGTGAAAATATAGGTGTCGTCATGGTAACGAACACGATTAGTCAATAAAACGCGAGCTTCGTCTTCATTGTAAGTTACTTTTGTGCTTCAAGATAACTCTTCTCTACTACATTAACATTTTTCAGATTTTTATTGCAAAATTTGACATCATGATTTGCTTTTCATACCGTTCATATCTTGTTTCATGTTACACAACCTAAGTGTTTTAGAGGTTGGTGACCACGTTTTCATCATTTCGAAAATGATTAAAACAAGTTGTTTTAAACCTGGACATTTCATCAATATCTATTTAATAAACACAACATTAGATGGCCGCTTGGGGATACGAATTTTATCTTCGAATGCTGAAAATTCGTATCCCAAAGCGCTCATGCAATATCCTTTCTTTATGTTCCCTGTCTCACGCGTCTTGACTCAACTACGAACATCAAAATATTAATATTGTCAATATTTAACGAACCCGTTAAGGAAGGGAAACACGGTTCGGGGCAGTGGTGAATTTCGAAAGTCTCGTGGGCCGGGTTCGTAGTCCAGCTAGTCTTCCCAATAACCACATAACTGAAGCAAGTGCGAATGTTTTTTCATGCCCAAGTTGCTTTATTAATAATTCATTAATTGCAATGATCATTTTGCTTGGAAAATCGTTTCAGTCGTATTCGGAGTTCCAAACTATGACTGAGTTGTCATTTTGTCTTCACCACGCAAACGAGCTTTTATCCAAGAGGTATTCATGTCCCAAGTGAGAGAAAGAGAGAGAGAAAGCTTAGACCAAACACAGTTGATTAAAATTTTAACTTACAGGAAATTAATTTTTGGTGATGTATTTAACACTTTTATTCTCCACGTAAGTTTCAGGAATAGATTAACAGATTATACGTATTTTTAAGTTGAGATGTAGAAAATTTGAATGTTAATGTTTTACTGTATTATAGCTTCTTACTTCGGATGTTTTTAGAAATGTAATTACTTTGTTAAGTACACGACCCCACAAGCTTTTTAGCTTTAACTCCTATCGTGGATAAATAAAGATTCCATCCTATTCTATTCAAGTCTGACGCAAAGCTTCATTCACTGAGTAAAAAGAAACAAATAAGTCATTAATTCTAAATAAGGAACACGAAACGCTATGACCAAATCTGGGCCAATATTTTTTTGTAAGCACCTCTCAAGAACATTAGTTCAATTGATCCCTCAACCATTTCCCGAGAAATTTCCTGTACTGTCTGAATTTTTCGAATTCTTAGGTGAAGACGTCTTTCATTGGTTCCGAAACGCAACGTGCGAACAGACACGCCCAAGCATCCACTGGTAGATCTCGAGAAACGAAGAACATTTGTCAAGGATGAATAGAGTTTTAAAAATGGTTCTTGACGCAAATACAGAGAAGTTATCCTTGAATCAACATTACCAGGCTCCTGATATTACATAATAATCTTTAGTTACATAATCAAAGATTGGTTCGATTAGTACAGAAATTTGGATTACTTTGCTTGGTTAATCAGTGCTTGAGGGGGAGAGGGGCCAGTGTGCCATCGACGCAAAAGTGGGACTCTGGACACTTTATGTATAATGACAGGGATTTCCAATGAAGTAACTATTGTGTGTCTGAGCTGTCTATCTAAGCCACGCATGCGCTGTAACGAACTTACGCTCATGCAATTTTGTTAAACGTTGAAAGCAAAAAAACTCTAGAATCAATGCCTCGAAATACGGCAGTGTACTTGGTGCAGTTTATTAGTTTGGCAATAAATACAAAAACTGTAATTATTGCTATTTTTTCTCAATCTTGCTTCACTGTTTAGCGCTAAAAGTTAAACGAACTTTTAATACCAAAATGTGGGCCTTGGAGACTGTTAGAGGAATTGAACGCGCCATGCGTGAGCTCCAAGGAGAACTCTCCGGTCTCCCTGGTAGTAGATTTTCCTCTTTCCTTTTGTTGGCGCTGGGTTTTAATTCTCACCAAATAAGGAATTATCCATACGGCATAATTCATAATTTAGGAACACTGAGAGCCGTTGGGTACTTTGTCACTCAGTTGAAAACCGCTTTACATGTAAGTCACGTTGAATTATTTTATGTTTGATGATTTTCAAAGCGTCCAATGGAATGATTTCATTTCGTAAACCTTCCGGCCCAACTGTCCGTCTTGGTTAGCTTTAGTAAGAAGCCGGCTACTCTGCAGGTCAGGCCTGCCATGTGTCTCGGACAAGCCGTCCGTGTGTATAGTGAACTGGAAGAAGGACAAACGTCCTGTTAAGTTAGGCTGGGCGGCTCGCCCAACAACTACCGTAACAATGACACTCGCCAAAACGTCTTCAAGTGTGGTAAGGTGCTTACAAAAAGAAAATGAACTCCAAGGTTAGCAGTACATGAGAATGAAGACAGCCAACTGATTCGCCATACGCGCATGGACGTTAACGAGAGAAGAGTAGAGGATTATCGGAAGAGGAAAGAAAAAAGGAGAAAGAAAGAATAGATAGTTGGGCACTTCTATTAAAATGTGCTGTGGCACTGAAACATTGACGACTATAATTGAATTGCGTCCTTTGTTGTCCGTTTCCGGTGAAAGCGGGGTAAAAAGTTGACAGCGCTGCGAGTATTTTTCCTTTTATTTTCGACCTTCCCGTCGGGACACCAGAGGCAGTGTCAAAGGAGAAGATATAAGAAAAAAAAAGAAAGCAAGTAAAGAAAGTATTTCAGAAAACCAAGTTCCGTTGACAAACGACACAGCTTGTTCAGCGGTAAAATATCTCTTTGCTTAATATTGACTTCCACGACAACCCTCTACCAAAAACAAACATTGAATTCGCTTTGCATAAGAATGGAGTTGTAGTCTTAAAGGACCGAACTGTATTGTTGAGGGACTAAACTTGGCCTTCAAGTGAAAATCTGTCTTTGTGCGATGACAATACGACAATGGCACATTGTTTTATTTAAAATACACGATACTGTATTGGGCAAATATCCATGGGAGAGACTCGGCAGGGATTTAAGATACTTAACAATTGCACCTGACAATTTTCACGAGTGCACTTGCGGTTTTGAAAAGAGCCCGACCAAATTCAATGAGCTTTTATCGTAAAATTATGTGTTGGTGTAGTTCAAACATCGAATCTTCCGGACACTTGAATTGGCAAATCTTAAGGTAATTTAGTGCGATTTTTTACATTTCGAAGATTATGTTAATGAACTGATACACGTTTTTATTTCAAATATGCATTATAAATAAATTCAATATACTTTTCTCAGTATTGGCGCTAACTGAACTGCTCCACTGATTTAAGATGGTTGATTGTCTAAAATTTACCGACATAGTTGCTAACGGGCGCTGTCTGGCGTCTGTGAGCGGAAGCGGTTCTCTCATGATTAGGAGTTTATATCCATCACAAACAGTTGATAATGGAGGGGAACAAAACGGCATTTCTTTGTCGGATTCGCTTATTTTGTTGAATGAAGCTCATTATTACTTGCACTTTTGTGTTATCAGCTGGTGATTAGCATGTGTATGCTGAGTTTGTTCATGGATGAATGAAAAAAACACTTAAAGGCCTAATATTCTCGAGAAATAATCTTTTGAAGTGAACGGTCTCCAACTCATTTTGTCACGGGATACTGTATCTTCAAGATTTCCAGAGTTATTTCTCTGGATCTTTTAACCAATGAACAGTAGGTTTTTCTTTGGACATAGATACAAAGACTTATATATTTTGTTCGCCTTTACGCGATATTCCCAGTTGACGTCTGATACACATTTGAAGTGAGCTAAGTGTTCCTAACCTCGAACATTCACTCGACTTGTTTATTAGGAGGCGTGAAAATTCTCGAAATCTTTCGGTTTCGCCGAAAATCACGTACTATTGTTCTTTTGAGAGCCCATACTGGCCACGCGGAATCATCCTTGACAGATTCTGTTGTTTACAAGTCACGAGGATGCCGGCGTGGACGTAGGGACCGGGAATTTCATCCTACATGCAGTCCCTATAACCTCTTTTCCTTTAGTCTCCCTCGCAGCCGTTTTTTGGATGTCACGCAACGTTCCCCCAAAAGAACGTTGGGGGAACGTTGCGTGACATCCAAAAAACGGCTGCGAGGGAGACTACTTTCCCTTGCGCGGGGGAGGGGCTGGCTACTCATACGTGCGCATGCTTCCACCCCTATCCCTCGCGTCCGAGTCCTTTCCTCCATTCTTCCCTCTTGCTTCTGTCCCCCATATACACACATTCCTTGTCATTCCCTGGATAATTCGAAAGGAGCTCACCTCTAGAAGCGAGCGAGACAACTTTTACCCTGCTCAGAGTGATTCCTTTCTCATGGCTGGGTACTTTTAGAATTTATGCTTTTGGGAAGGTGGTGGAGACGTTTTGCGTTGGCTGGCTAAGCCCGCGTGGGGGGGGGGGGGGGGACTCCCATATAAAATGGACGGGGGTGCTCGTCGTACTTTTAGGGGTTAAAAAAGCGGTTTTGGTACCTCTTTGGGTGTTCAGCCTCAAAAGGTCCACAGCGGGAGCTTTAGCGGTACCTCTTAAGGTATTGAGCCGAAAAATATTATTATATTAGCCGAAAAATTATGACAGGAGACATTTGACAATTAACTAATTTTTAATTTTGTTTAATCAAAACCCATAATTTGGTACCTCTTAGCCTGAGTGAAAAAAACTCATGCCACGTCCACAAGACAGGATCTTGGTACCTCCTAGGGGTTCTTTTCAAAACTTCCGACGAGCAACCCCGTCCTTTTTATATGGGAGTCTCCCCGGCGGGGGGTGGGGGGGGGGTAAGTAGAGAGAAAACAAAAACCCCACGGCGCTAGAGAGAAAATTCCGGTTGGGGAGTTATTGTTTCCGCGTCATGAACTACCGTTTGTTACCCAGTCGGCGCAGCACGCTATAATTTGATCTTCCTAATTAATTCCTCATTCTCTTGATCTACCTGTATCTCAACGAAAAAGGTTATTAAAGAGCAGCGAATCAGGCGATCGAGAATATGTATAATTTGATACATTTGCATATAATTGAACTGCGGTTATGTTATACTAAGTGAAAAGTGATCGTTTCAGGCTTCTTGCTCCATCCTTCGGATGCAGGGATGGCGCAGTGGTGAGAGCACTCGCCTCCCGCTAATGTGGCCCGGGTTCGATTCCCAGACTCGGCGTCATATGTGGGTTGAGTTTGCTGGTTCTCTACTCTGCACTGAGAGGTTTTTCTTCGGGTACTTCGGTTTCCCCTCTCCTCAAAACCAACATTTGACTTGATTTGCGTTGATTTTTAATTTCAGTTTACAGTTTCCCCTATTAGTGCTCCAGCGCAGTAACCCATGACCCCCTACAACTCTACTGTGTTCGTGTAACGGTGTTTTCACCGACCGATTTATTTTTAGATTGAATTTCCCGCGAATGAGACTCCCACAGGAGCCCGATGGCCAATTACAAGAAATTAAGCTTACGTCACAGGGTCACCGAACCGGAACTGCCTTTGTTTTTTGCCTTATTAGCGGGAAGGGCTAGTCTAAAATAAACCTACTTGTGAAAACGCCGTTTCACAGACGCGGTAGGGAAGTTGCACCCTCCAGATGGGCTCCTGTCCAGCGCTAGAACGACTAAACGCTGAAATAAAGCTCCTTTCCTTTCCTTTCCTTTCCTTTTCTTTCCTGCGATGATCGCTTTCACTTAGCAGCGAATCATAATACAACAACTGGTTCCCTGCGGTCAGGGCGCACCTCTCTCTGAGGACAAAGATGATGTACCGCAGAATTGTCTACTTCGTCTATGTACCCTCCCCTGTCATCAGATTTTGTGTGAAAAAAGACAATCTGTCGGCTCCCTTACATTTATTAAAGCACCTTTCATTTACAGTGCGAGGGCCTGCCGAATTTGACCTTAATTCAAAGTGAGGGTGAGAAAAAGACGCAATACAACCTTTATTGTTGGTTTTTCCATTTAAGGTCAATCCGATAAATATCCTGTTGTGGAACATACCTAACCACACAATAGCTGGCATGCAAGAAGGTGTGAATGATTTTTTGCCTGACATGTTTTAATCGTTTTCCTCCCACCGAAAACGTCAAAAATCGATGTACTCTTTTCGCCGTTGAACTGCGCTGTGAGTGGCGAATATAGTCTAAAAGCATACCTTTTTCCATAGGGCTGTTGATGTCCAGCTTTTTTCAAAAGTTGGTTGATTCGAGTGCTTTTTGAGTAAAACCATTGCTAAAAGGAAATATTTCGCTTTCAAGGTCCTTATCTTAGGTTTAGATTCTCTCCGATTCTAGGTGGTTTTATCTGTTACAAGCTTCTGTTTATTGTTATTTGAACAGGGGTTGCCGATCACTTCCGAATGGAATTTCCTCTAAAATGTGTCACCACTCTTTTGGCGGGGTCTTTTGTGACTTTTGTACGTCTTCAACCTAACTTTAATCGCGCATTTGGGTGGGATACTTTTTCCTCCCGTTTTTAAACGACCACGTTCTACAGTTTCATTTACTATGTTATCCCATTCTTTAATCCTAGCGTTTCCTTTTGAAAACGTTGACCGGCAAAGCAAGGGTGTTTTGACGAATTATTTGGGCATACACCATTTCCGTCCTCGGAGAGTACGTAGCAATCAGGTGATAGCCAAGAGGTCTAATGTCTGACGCAAGGAAGTCGTGGATTATTTTATCACAAATAATTCGCGTTCTGAATCGTTTTGCTTTCAGTTGCGCTTTAGCCTTAAACTGAGAGCAATGACGTAAGGAAGCCTCTCGGCAAATTTCAGCCTTATAAATATCTATGACGTCATATGACATTTCCGGAAGTGACGAGAAAGATTTCATGTAAATTTTCCATGCGACTGTAGGATAAACAGAACTTGTACTGATCCAGACAATCGTTGTATTACGTGCCACAACTCTCTAAATTCATATATTGGACTTCTTAAAATCATCAAAAAAGAATCTGTCCAAGTGTCTCGGTGGCTCTCTCGTCTTCATATTGCGAAATTCTTTCGAGGCATTCGAAGACGCGAGGAAATTATGGTGAACAAGGTGAGTTTTCCGTGTCTTTTGAACCCCAGTTGGGGCATTAACATTTTTCTTGTTTAGTAGCTAGTGAATTTTTACCAATATTGTTTTAGATACAAATCGTCTTTTTGAAATTTGTCCCAGTAGTGCCGCGAAATTTGGAGCTTCGTGCTCGTTCACAAGAATCCGTGACTTGACGGCCTCAAACATGCTGTATCTATGAATCCCATCGGTCTGATGAATAAAGATTTCTAAACATTCGCGGACAAAAAAAATTCTTTAATTCTTACTAAGAGTTCATAGAAATATGTTTATTAAATTTAACTGTTCTCTAAATATTAATAGTTTTGAAGTCGTGTATTTTTTTTACAATCATGCTTACGAAGTGTTCCTGTAGAATCGGTTCCTCTACAGCTGACCTTAGTGGTTGGTAGTACGTGCGGTTCTGTCTACTAAATTTAAAGATTACGGGTTAGTATATCTCGTATGTTAATGATTCGACTTTTTTTTATTTTAAAAGATCATGCTTTCCGAAGTTAAAATAATAATTTGCATGACTTTTTCAGTGATAATAGATGTCTTAATTTCTAATTTTAGAACGCGGTTATGCATCATAAATAAATTTATGCTGGAGCGCAAAGTTCGCTCTTGGCATTCTTGTAATCTCATCGATAAGTACCCTAACTATTTATCGGTCGTTAATGATCATCGCATAACATCAGACATGGAAGCCGGTCAAATTTGAATTATTCTTTTTTTTTTTTTGATGGAAAAAAGAAGGTTTTTGACACATCACGAATTTGAGCTTCGTTTTTCCGCTTCCGGTAGTTTCGAGCCTCAAAGAATGCATTTTTTGGCGTGGCTTTTTTCAGCCTCGATCTGAATGCGATATCGAACTGCTCATCTTGGGTTCCACAAAGCGAGAGGAAAGGTCATTTTATCGGCTGCGGAGTATAGCATCATCATGCCTTTGGCTTATTTAGCCGACCCATGGCAAAAAATGAAAGTCCACGAGGAAATGGAGGTGAATTTCCCCACAAGTTCAGAATTTTCGATTTCGAGTCCAGTACAAGTCTTGAAATTTCAGTCATCTCTCTCTGACTTCTTAGGTTGCAGACGAAGAAATGACCGATGTGAATAAGAATGGAGTAAGCTGGGTTTATTGCGAACTGATTTGGTTAACCTTGCATGTCTGCATAAAGATTTAAACGTTTGCTCTCCGCGTTTTTTTATGTCTATTAGCCTATTGATGAGGCCTCTTCGCTCATCGATGTCGCCAGCGAAGTCATCAATTCCAAAGCCTGTGGGAAGGCAGATCCTTCACAATTCGAACTACTCAAAGTTCTTGGACAAGGGTCATTCGGAAAGGTAATTTGTTCTCGTTTAATGTTATTGTCAGTTGCAGTAATAAATTAATGTGCCCCGGCTCCTTCTATCGGCCTTTTTAATGCGGTAATTTACTGCTATGTTGACATTTTGTCTGTTTTATTTATTTCTCGTCTCTTTTATTCATCGCACTTACTCCGGCTGTCCTGTATTATTTATTTTTTATAGAGATTAGTGTTATCGAGTCGTCAGTGGAGCTGTTATACATTGTCTTTCAGGTGTTTTTGGTGCGCAAATTGACCGACTCTGATGCAGGAAACTTGTACGCGATGAAAGTACTGAAGAAAGCGACTTTGAAAGGTTGAAAATAACATTTGCAGAAATATGCTTATCTATTACACAGCAGACCTCTATCTCGGTATTATTTGCACACTTTCAAAAGGCCGGATTTTAAACTGCTTTTTGCTGGGATGTCGTTGTGTACATACATTACAGAATAATAGAAGCCTTATAATTTTGCCACAAATTTATTTACATTTTTGTTCTTTGCGTGTCTGGGATGATATGCTATATGAAATGTACAACTTTGATATTCCTCTTTATGTCCGATTTAACTCGTTCTATCGACAGAGACGAGATTTCAGAGAAACCGAGAAGAACTTTTTAACTCGTTTTGCTTCGTCGTACTGTAGAAATTTTGCTTTCGTGACAAATCGGCCTTTACGTTGTTGCGCTGATATGTTGGTTCAATGATCGTGTAGAGGCAATTTAAATTGAGTTGCTCTTTTTGTTGGTTCCAGTTCGTGATCGCTTAAGAACAAAGAAAGAGAGGGACATTCTGGTTGATGTGCAACATCCGTTCATCGTGAAACTTCATTATGGTGGGTACTTCGTGGTGTGGTTTCGTCTCACCTAGCTTATGCACAATACTGTTGAAGAACAAGTGTGAAGATACCCAATAAACCCCTCTCTAATCCTTATTGAAATCTTAGATTGAAACTCGTTAGTATTACATGCTGTTTGACCAAAAATTCAAAGATACATATTGTAAGTTCTAAAACGAGTTACATATAGTGTAAGTGTATTTCTTAATCAGTAATTCCTCAATCCTCAAATCAAAGAATGTCACAATAAATTGTCAGTTTATATTTCTATTTGTTTATGACCAGCTGTTCAATGACCTGTGATAATAATGACAATAATAAAAGTAGTGATAATAATAATAATAATAATAATAATAATAATAATAATAATAATAATAATAATAATACGAAAGGACTAGTCTCGCTGTGCTATTGATCATGTAAAACCGCAATATCACTAAGTGTCCATAATAATAATAATAATAATAATAATAAAGAGAAATTGTCCAAATATAAAGATCTGGAAGTTGAGATTACGAAAATGTGGGGATTGAAAACAATAACATTGCCTGTTGTCATCGGGGCACTTGTATTTTGGAGTAGTCAAGAAAGGCATCGAAAAACACATTGACAAGATACCAACAAAAATTAACATCACAGAACTTCGAAAGATCGCCTTCCTAAGATCAAGTCACATCCTCCGAAAAGTTCTATAGATCGAACGAAGACCATGACTACCCATTGGAGCCCCAGAACCTGGGCTGGATCCAGCGCTAATGGTGAACGTGACTGAAGAATCAAGAAGAATCAGAGATGATGATGATAATAATAATAATAATAATAATAATAATATTTAATAATAATAAGTGTAATAAGAATTCTGTTCCATGCCACGTCAATGCCGTTGAGAAACAGAAATAGAAGGTGGGGAAATATGAAGAGTAAGCTTTTAAGATGAGGTGGCTACATCGATCAAGTGTCTACCCATACAGTGCCAACAGTAATTGGGACCCTGGATCATTAACAAAGGCATTGGAGTCTCCCAGCTACTTGAAAGTACCATATATATATCTATATCCATAGGTGCTCAGATGACACTAATTTTAACCAAAGCTGTTATCTTTAAGCAAGCATTGAGCCTCTGAGCCTGAGGTAGGGGCTGAGGCTTGTTATTAAATGCACCCAGCAAATTAAACCTATAACTGGTGAGATAGTTCTCATTAATAATAATAATAATAATAATAATAATAATAATAATAATAACCTCATACTGGTAAGCAGAATGCTCTATTAATTGCGAGCTTACAAAAAATCAAATTAAATTATGTATTTGTTGGTTAATCTATTCTCTCTGATTCCTTTTAGCTTTCCAAACAGAAGGCAAAGTTTATTTGATCCTTGATTTTTTAAGAGGAGGAGATTTGTTTACTAGACTTTCAAAAGAGGTAGGCTGAATTAGAAACTTCACAATAATAAATTACTTAATTAAGGCCCGTTTCAAATGTAGACCTTTTCATGTGCTGAACCTAGTCATTAAATTTGGCACATGAAATGTTCAACGTATGAATCGATTAGGTGTGACGGATTTGTATTTCAGTCAACCCGCCGTTCTATTGGACTGCAAAAGTTTGACACTGATTCAGACGTCGAACCTTCTCATGGGCTGAACCTAACGCAGAAATTACTTAAATGAATTTTTCAATATAACTGCGCTGATGATTGGCTAATGGAGAGTAGTGACACTTCACCATATACATGTGCTGTGTGAAGAGAAATCAGAAAAGTATAACGTCCGTTGAGAGCGTTCTGGAGAAACTGGCTGGAACATTCTGAAACTAGACAGCTCATAATGGTTGACTTCCAACTTGCTTTAACACTATTTATATGAACTAAAATTCATGATGGACAATCACATCTCAATATGATCGCAATTTCCTTGAATATGAAAGCTGTTCCAACTTAGCAACTAAATTATCAGAGTAACTATTTTGGCTTTTTGTACTGATGCCAAATGGGATGGAATGGAAAAGAGTCATTTGAAACCTCTTTCACCAGTTCACTTTCTTAATTATTTTAACCATTGAAAATGGTATTTGTTTACTTCAAGAATTTGGTTTGTCACATGAAAAGTTTGACTTCTGAATAAACCAAGAACACATGTTTTATGAGTCAAATGAGTCAATGAGTCAACGAGTCATGAGTCAATGGACTCACAGTCAATATAGCAATAATTTGTTGATTAAGCTCAAGCCCTGGTTTCAGTGATTAGGCCTAAGCACTCTGAAATTTTAGCTTTCATTTTATGGTTTAATTAACTGCACTAACTCGTTGACTCATTGACTCATAAACACTTGACACTCAAATAAACCATCGAACTTAATCATTTGGGTCAACCCAAATAGGTATTGTGTACATGTACACTGTACATGTCACCAAAGAACACAGTTCTACACCAAACCGTGAGAGATAAAGAGACAAAAATGAAAAATATGAAGCCTGGAGATCTTCTGTTAGCAAGGCAACTTTTGAGCAGTTGCCCATTCCTGGGAGTTTTATTTGCCGAAAGTCGGTTTCTGAATACCGGTAATTTATATGTAAATGGAAACAATACTTTTCTGGATAAAATTAATGTCTCCAATGGATCATTGTCTCACAAATGTATTGTGAGTATAAAGCCAAAATAAGAATCTTGAATGTTTTGCTACAAAACGTTCATGTGCTGTCAGGTCCAACGACATTTTATTATTAACTGCATGTCATGTTTTTGTCTCAATGCTAGATAATGTTCACGGAAGAAGATGTGAAATTTTACCTTGCTGAGTTGGCGCTGGCACTGGACCACCTTCATAAAATAGGAATTATATATAGAGATTTAAAACCTGAAAAGTAAGTTCCTTTGCACCACCACAGACTTTTTGGTTTCGTCAGTGTGGGTCTAATGTCTTGAAGGCTCTTGGTTAGAGTGGTGTTTGATTTCTGATTCTTTAATAAGTTTACAGCACTTGGGGAAAGCTTGACTAATTTAGCCTGATGTTCTAACAAATGTGGATAAATTTTTGCTGTTGTTTTTTTGACTTTATGCTACGGCTTTACCCTTGCCATGATTTTTGCAAGTTACTGTATTTTCCCTACCAAATCTTTTTTGTGGCAGTTATGCCTTAATTAACAACTTTGTTTCTGGCCACGTCACACTGATCAGTATTGATCAAATGTTGTTTTCTTAAATTTTTGTTTCTCATGTACATGTAGCTATCCAGTCTATTCATTTTGTCAACCCTCAACCGCTTCCCTTTGACTTGTAAAATCTTTCTGCATTAGAATAAAGTGCAGACGCTTTGAAACATTTTCCTACGAGACTGTGCAAGGTGAAATACAGGCTGGAGTGTTTAAAAATTGTGTGAGAACCATTGCAAACTTCAGTGCTTTAGTTTTGTGGTGATTTGTTATGACATTTACATGTACTACATCATTATTTATGAAAGCGGCATCTGAGGCTGGAAAAAATGTCATTCACTGCAGACCTGATGTAAGGAATTCATTGTCGGTCAATGAAAAATAATGTTTACAATTGATATGCTGTGAATATGTTATTGATATGCTTTGTAGTGCTTTGTACATTGTATCATAGTTTATTAATTTTTTATAAATTTCATAATAATTATAATTATTCTCTTGCAGTATTCTACTTGATGCTGCTGGTCATGTAACTTTGACAGGTTTGTTCTTAGTTATTTTAAAAAACTGCTCCAGATAAGGATGTGAGTAACATTGTTAACATTTTTGTATGACAATGGTGGAAGTAGTTTTAGTTAAATATTTAAAGGTTTCAGTGATTTGATCCTCAACTTGTCTATCTAATTAGTACAGTGTTGTTCATTACAATGTATCTAGTGAGGGAGAAAAAAGCCTCAATTACAATTGGGGGTATTTCAATTGTTTTGGAATTAAGCTTTGGAGGTAACATTCCAACTCCTCAATTAGTTGAATTTTGTAATAATTTATGATTCAGGCTTTTTTTCTGTTACCGCTAAATTATTTTTATCTGTAATATAAGAATGATGAACACTTGAAAATGCTGAAAGGTGCAAACTGAAATTCTGCAGGTTTGTACACTGTAGAATGGTGAACTGCATGTTAAACTTTTCTTCTCACTCATTTGCTTCAGCATTCTATGCAAGTTTAAATTTTTTAGTGGGTAATTTAGCTGGGAGGTTTTGTTCTATAAGTATTACATGTAGCTTTGAAGTAATTATTTACGAAGGTTTAAACATTTGGCCAATGGGCACATTTTATTGTTGTTAACCCTTTCACTCCTTTGGGTTCCCCATTGACGAGTGTAAAATCCTCTGGCGTTAGGCAGAGTCTCAGTGGCCCTTACAGGAGTGAAAGGGAATTAAGTCAGTTTGTTTTAATAGGTTTGATTGATTTAGATAAGTGAAGTGGTGGTGATTTGATCCGTGAATGACTCCAACTTATAACAAGTATTCACTTATAAAATTATGTAATGTTTAAAAAACGAGTAGCAGTGTTTCATTGGGGTTTAAACACGTGCTGCGGCTTAAAAAACATTCCACAAAGAGCGTGTCCCTCTGGACTCAAAACAATGGTTCAAATTGTGAGAGGTGAATATTAGCATACAAGAAAAACAAGCTTATATGCCTTATTAGTATTCTTTATATAAAGAATACTAACGAGGAGTGATTTATCAGGATATAAAGCTCATACATGTGACATTTTATCGGCGTTTTGATAGCTGTTAGGCTCATGAATTATTAATGAGTTTTTTTAAGAATAATTATAATGTCCAGAAATGCTCATAATTAGATGCATGCAATTAGGAAAGTGCTCCAATGGAAAAGTAAAACAACCTCGATCTACTTGCAAACAAGCTGTGGTTCAGATAGTCAATCCCACAATTGAGAACTCAGCTTTTATTTTATTTTATTTTATTCATGACTTATTTTTCCATCGTTGTCCTAGATTTTGGACTTTCAAAAGAATCGGAGCTCGAGTATGACCAAAAGACATGCTAATTTTGTGGAACAGTCGAGTACATGACTCCAGAGGTAATTCAAAAGCATTAAATTTTCCTTACATGAACATGCATACAATACATTGCAAGCAAGTCATGAAACAACAGTTGCATTAGTGTGATCACCTTCTGGAGATGAACCTTGGGTAATGTGTGTTAGTTATCCTGTGGCCTGCAATAATATTTTTGCACACCGCTTGCAAAAATGACTTGTGGCTGTTATCCAGCACTGTTTATTGCTGAAAATTTTGACTGCAATTTGATAATGTAAAAAAAAAAAAAAAACACTCAAAATGTTGCTTTCAGCAGCCACACATATCATATGACAAAGTAACAGGGCACTACAGTATTGTGCATTGCTGGATAGGTGTTTGTAGAAGCCATAGGACTCTAAAATTATAGATAAATAGATAGGTGACCTTTATTTATACAGGATGAAAATTAAAGCTACAAGCTTGTGAGGTCGTGTCCAGTTTGGAAATAATTAGATAAGAGAAATTCTGAGGACTTCCAAATTGGACTCTGGCCTCCTCCAATTTGTACAGCCTCATCCAATTTGACAGTCCCAGGAATTTTTTGATCCAATTCTTTCCAGATTGGACAAGGATGTACATGTAGTCCTGTTAGGTGTACGTATTAATTATAGCTTCCAAAAACAGCTTGACTTCTCACCGTTAAGGATGATTCTAAAGTTTAAAAATCTGAGAGAAACCACAGTGCATACAGATGCGTACATTGCATTAATTGTCAGTTGACAAAGTCTTGTGCACCTGAGGACAAAACGGGCTGTTAGTCGGAAAATGTCTCCCCATTGTTCATAGTTGTTTATGTAATGTTGTATCGAGATAATGCATCCTAATCCTGGCGCCTGTAAGGAGATGTGTATTGTACCGTGAAAAAATGCATCTTGCAGCCCTAGCTATTTTTAGGTGTTAGGTGTAATGATTAGTTAATCATGAGTTTAAAATTCAAAAATAGTAATGTTGAATTCCTTTACTGGTAAAATTATCATTACATCCCAAACAAGATGATTCTGAGCAAAAATAACCTTCATCCACTGGGAAGGTGATTTGCCATGATAAACTTAAAAAACGTTGGGCCGACTTTTTCAAGATTACCCAAATGCAACCCATTTCAATCTTGACCATTTGTTATGCTTCACTTTCCTTTGTCTGTAGTTCTTTTGTTGTTCAAAAGTTTTAAGTGGTTATCAGGGTTTTCCCTAGTTTTCAGCCTAACTGGTAAGGGACCTTTTTTAAACCTGTAAAGCATTTGGTTAATGTTGGACGTTCTGCAAAGGATAAGCGACTTCTGAGCCTTTGCAGGCGGTAATAAGTGCTCTTACAAGCAGTAAATTTTACCGGTTACCACCTGATAAGGAGAACCCTGGGTTATTGCAATGTTTCATTCTACTTTTTTTGGCATTTTGTGTGTCATGAAATTACATCATTTTGCGTGACATACATGTGGCCCCTGTAACAAGTGTGGTCTTACTTGAAGGTTGTTAACAGAAGAGGGCACACCCTAGCAGCTGATTGGTGGTCTTTTGGAGTTCTTATGGTAAGTGAAATGCTGTGAAAATAAAATGACCCCGATGGTTCAGCAATTGGCAAGGTCTCTTTGAATTAACTGCTTCGGTGGCTATGTACATGATGTGTTTTTCAGACGTTATTGTCAATCTAGTCACATTTAATTTTACTGGTCATTTTGGGGGGGTTGGGGGGGGGGGAGGGAGTGTACATGTAAATGTAGGCCAGACCTACCTGTTGTGTCAGATGAGGGTAGTAACCATAATTGTTGGTGTCACCAAATGAAAATGGTAAAGTCTCTGCAACTGTTGAAACTTTTTGCCTTACCCACTTACCCGACTGATAACTGCAGATTTTTAATTTCAGTATGAGATGCTGACAGGAGCTCTGCCATTTCAAGGCAAAGACAGAAAGGATACGATGAACATGATCTTAAAGTAAGCCAAATTTGACGAAGGGAATGCCTTGAAAAGTAATGCAGAAATTTTCCTTTTTTTTTGACAACAGTCCCAAAAATTTTCTTACAGAAACCCACGATTTGGCTTTTTTTCTAAATTTCATGCAATATACATGTAATGCCTAATATAATGTACTAGTTACTTAAATTGAGAAACAATCAAGGCTTGCAAGGAAGTGAGAGCCGAAAAAAGTGGTCACAAACTTGAGCTGCATTGTTTGACAACTTTTAGCCAGCTTGTCAATGGACACTGCTCCCGTGGCTGTTAACCCAGCCATAAGCCCCCATGCAGCACGGGAGACAAGCACCCATCATACTGATCTGAACAGTGGAAAGAGGGGGGTGGGGGGGGGGAGTGGGAGGAAGGAAAGGGAAATAACCACTAAAAATGCTCCATACACAAGCCACACTACTTCTGTAACAGTGCCAAAATTACTCCCTACAGTACACAAGCGTGGGAAATCACAGGTCATGCACCAACCTGACAACACTGCTGACCGCAACTGGCAAACAAAATGAGTTAAACTGCATTTAAAACATTTGGTATAATTATAAAGTGTGATAAATGTATACATGTACATTTGAGGTGTGGGTTATAGAAAGGTAGCAGTGATCCTCAAACAAATGAGCCCAACAAATTGACCTGCTCCCAACTGCACAACTTTGTATCATTTTGTAGTTCAGTTGGTAGAGCATTGCAGTGGCATCACAGAGGTCATGGGGCGAATCCAGTTGAAGCAACCTGAATTTTTCAGGTGTCTATAAAAAGACAGTTGCTTAAATTATCCTGTTTAGTGCAAGGATCACTTCTACCTTTCATATGTTGTGCTAAAATACTTGTAAGGATTGTGCTGTTATGAGATGGTTTGGGCCAAACATAGTGTCACTTGTTGTAAGAGTGCTTATCATAGAGAAAACTACTATGATTACAGGTAATTCTGGTTTCTACTATGTTAATATTTTTTCTTACAATTCTTTGTTTTTTGGATATAAACAGGGCCAAACTTGGTATGCCACAATTTTTGTCACCAGACGCCCAAAGTCTGCTGAGAATGCTTTTTAAGCGAAATCCTGTAAATAGATTAGGTAAGCACACACATGTTCAAATTAATTGCAAAGGCCTCATCTTAATGTAATGTGTGTTAATGTACTGTATGTTTTTTTTGGTTTGAAATATTAATATTAATCAAAAAGATAAACGCTAAAAGATTAGCACAACGTTTCGACATTGTCGAGATTTCATTGTCAAGTGAAAGAATAAATTATAAGCCCCATGTAAGTACAAAAATTGTAATGTTTCTTTTAATGTTCCTTGTCATAATCTGACACAAAGGAAAAGTCGATATTGAACAAGTTTGAAAAATTTAATTTTGAACCCAAGGTAACATGTATGACTTTTGTGCAATCTGGTTTTAAGGTCAGTACAGTGTGTTACTCTATGTACATTTTGTTTTTTGGGAATACTAAATTTTATCGCTAAATTCACTTGTTTGTTTTGAGAAAGCTTGTCCTTGAATCATTTTTGAAGAATGAAGAGTCAAATCTCCAGTTGATAATAATTATATTAGGATTCAAAGATTATTTTCTTCCAGGTTGTCATATTCCGTTTTCATCATGTGCCATTTGCAACATGAGGGTGATTGACAACAGGAAAAATCAAAGAACTATAATCTAGTTAATAGCTGGCATTTTATTGATAAGCACAGTACATTTGTATTTTTGTCTTCAGGATTTATCTGAAAAAAAGTTGATTCACTTGTATTTTTGTATTTGTAGGTTACGGTGAGAATGGTATTGAGGACATCAAAGCGCATTCTTTCTTTTCATCAATAGAATGGGAGGTACAGTGTTATGGTACATTTTTTTGTAAGTTATAATTTAACCCTTTCAATTCACCCCTGAAGCAGTACCCATTAACAAATAAAATCATCTGGCTTCAGACAGTAAAATCTCTGAGTAACTGTATCACTCTTAGGAGTGAAAGAGTTAATTAAAAGTAGCTTTCATCGTCCCTGACTTAGTTGTCATCTTTGATCAAAATTACAGAAATTGTTCAAGAAAGAATTGAAACCGCCATTCAAACCTGCAGCTGGAAGAGCAGATGACGCATTTTATTTTGATCCAGAGTTCACTTCCAAGACACCTCAAGGTATTTTCTTTCTTACAGCGGTTATCGGTCACATGTGCCCTCAACGACGTAATTTCCATTTTTCAAAACTAAATGTGGGGGAACATCAATCAAATGTTTCCATGACTGAAGTCCTGTTCACTTGGGAGCAATTGAATTCGTCATGGAAACATTTGATTGACGTCCAGCAAAATGTAGTAAAGAAAAATGAAAAAAGTATTACTGCTGTTAAATAATATTATTTTTGTACTTTGTGAATTGGCTGTTAACTACTGTAATTACCATAGTCAGATATTACGGTTTGAATCTCTCTACAGGGAGAAATGAAGGAATTTTAAATTAACTGTATATTAATTTTTTCGATTTTGTGGAAAGTGGGATATTTCACTAATAGCCATTGTATGCTAGTTAGATCAGTTACTTAATTGTGATATGTGGGAAAAACATTCTGATTGACACCCGGAAAAAACAAAACTGGAATTTATGCACTTTTAAGGGAATTTAGTCAGTGAATGGTGACCTTGAAAGTAATTAAGAGTTTCCATTTCTAGGACATAAAAAATGTTGCAATTTACAAAACATTGCTTTTAAGGCTTTTAATTTGTTCGTATTGGAGAAAATAGTTATGGGTGGTAGTTATAATAACATATTTTTGGGAATTAGTCAG
>NC_090888.1:65100434-65112934 GCF_036669925.1 Montipora capricornis | reverse complement strand
CATTGTGTTTATAGCTGCCATTTTCATAATTATGTTAAGTATAAATCTGTCGCTCCTTTTTAGGGACACATTCCAAAATGGTTTTGCAAAGAAAATGGAAAGGTCTTGCAAAGTGTTTTATGGCAGGAAATCAAGCTTTGACCATTTGCTGTTTTTCGTGATTTCAACAGTTACTAAACAGTTAGAAATATTTTTAAGTGTCAGTTTTTAAAAAGTCCCAAAAATTGTACCCCTAAGCTGCTTGCTGTTAGATCAGAAATTTTAACTGGGTTGCAGGACAATGTTGTCACCTGAATCTTCTTTACTGGCTTATCTCCCACCTGTCACTTTTAATTGAAAGGTGAAGGGTTCGTCTCCTGCTAGGGGCATTAGTAGAGAAAATTTAAAGTGCCTGTCACCTAACACACTTTTCCACAAATACATAGTGTTGTTTTTAGAACGTTTTGATTGAAATTTCGCTTTTTATAGGGTTTCAAAGATGGGAAAAATGATCATACTTTGATCCATAATCGAGCGAGGAAGGAGAGTGGGTTCGATACGGGGTTGATGTCACAAATGAATTTGCATTGACACACATTCATTTGTGACGTCAACCCGGTAACCAACCAATTCCCCTTCCTTGCTTGGTTTTAATCACAGTATAACTACTTTTCCCATCTTTCAAAGCCAATAAAAAAGTGAAACTTTGATCTAAAGGTTCTAAAAACAACATGATGTATTTGTGACGATTTCGAAGAATAAATAAAGTGGAAAAGTGTGAGGTCACGGGCACTTTTAGGGCAATACTAAGTCTCTCTAATTTTTGTTTGTCATCCCTGGGCTCTCTAAGATCTAAACACATCATTAAATTTAGTTTTGCAGCATTGCTCCCACGAATCACCAACAGCTCAGTAGTAGGGCCTTTGAGCTACACTGTATGTATACATGTAGTAGGCCAAAGGTCATGTGTTTGACCTCTGTTGGGAGTGCTAGCTTTTCTTGCCACTACCCAGAGTTGCCTCTGAAAAATAAAGACCTCTTCAGATACAAATCACACTCAAATTTTTTCTTTTTTTTCCCCAACAGATTCTAGATAAGAGTAAAAAAGACCCAACAGAGGAAATTGAGGTTTGAGTCTGGAACACTTTACTGTACATGTACCTCTTTGAATGCCTCAATGAATTAATTTTATAGTACTCGCGTGGAGAGGCGCAGTGGCCTCATGGTTAGTGTGCTCAGCTTCGGATCAAGTAGTCCGGGTTCGGGTCCTGGCTGGGGACATTGTGTTGTGTTCTTGGGCAAGACACTTTACTCTCACAGTGCCTCTCTCCATCTGGGTGTATAAATGGGTACTGGCGAATTTAATGCAGGGAGTAGCCCTGCACTGGACCAACATCCCATCCAGGGGGGAGTAGAAATACTCCTAGTCGCTTCATGCTACAGGAACGAGGATAAGCTCCAGCCTGATGGGCCACTTGGCTCGTAAGCAGACTTAACTCACGTGGAGTCTCGTTTTGTAGGCTTGTCTAAAACACAGGTCACATGTGAATTTTCACTGGTCAAACTAGAAGTCCCTTCTCCAATGATGGACAACTAAGCTAAACGTTTACCCTTGACCTGCAACAACATTTTTGTAGGGTGATAATTAGTGCTAGGAGACACTGTAGATGGTGTTATTTGTCTGTAGCACAGTGACATGTACAATGACCTGTGGAATGTGACCTCTCTTTTAGAAACTAAATTGTGACATGTTTTTTTTAGATTCTCTTGCGCTATGGAAGCCATCAAAATGTCATTCATCTCAGACATGTAAGTTCAAGCATGAAATCTTGACTTCCTTGTACTGCTATGGGCAGAGATCGTTAAAAAATCTCTCTTTTTGTTGACTGATCAAGTTTCTAAGGGGCAACGTTGTTAAGTGATCAAGTGTGTCTCTCTTCATCTTTATTCAGGTGACTCGGTCAGTTCTGGCCAAGGCATTTTTTGCTTTTAGAATAGTATCTCGTATGTTAATGTTGCAACTCACTCTCATCTCGAATAGGAGAATCATTGTTTACAACAATTTTCACTATGCCAGTAGAAGCTCGTTGTTTTCCAATCAACCCCCCAAAAAATAAGCACTGAGTGTTGAAGTCCCTTCCCCGTGATAACTTGAGTCTAATATTATGAAATACAGTCCTTACGTGAATCGCGGACTCTCTCATTTTGATTACAATTTGTTGCATTAAAAATCGATTCTTCGCACCATGAGATCTACAACTTGAAAGTCTACTGCTTATTTGACAAACCATTGTTTCACCACAATTGCTTGTAATCTCGCAATCTGATTGGCTAATTTTCCGTTGTCGTTAAGAGTCTAGACAACGCTGTACGCGTCATGCTCGCGTCAATTTGTCACGCAATGTTATAGCCAATCAGGAACGCCCATTTTGGGAAATAAACCAATCATATAGCAAGAAAGTTATAGACAACGCTTGCTCTTCGTGTCATGATTTTGGTCACGCTCTGAAATAAAAACTTTCTTTGGCGTTGCATATTGTGGTAAAAAACAAATCGAAAGTGGTTCAGGGTAGTCTGTACTCTTATCGACAACGATATTCGTAATTTGCTGCGCCTCGTGAGTCCACAACATTTTGACCACTGTGATGAAGAATAAATATCATTGTCGATAAGAGTACAGACAACGCTGAACCACTTTCGATTTGTTAATTCTTTCCCGCGGGAAGCCTCGTCTTTTCTCCCGCGGCAAAATTGTACCATGGTTTTACTGAAGAAACATAATTTGCATACTTCGGTAACGCGCGACCACTAGTCGCGGCCAAGACGAGATATTGCCTCGTCCCGAGGGGTCAGTACCTTCAGGCGGTACTGTACTAAGAAATCTGTGTGTAATCCCCGTTTCACGATTTGAAAATTCCAAACGTTAAAGATAATAATGGTCTCGGTAGCATTTGGTAAAACAACGATTTGTCAGTTGTTTGATGACAAAGATTGATTATCAAACCGTAAATGCTACAGCAGTTAAAATTGGGGAAGTAGCATAGATAAAAACCCTTTGACACCCAGGAGTGATCGTTGTTTAAATTCTCTTCACAATTTCCTGAAATATCAGTCAGACAGGTATTGGCAGTAAAGATTATTATCAGCTAATTAAGATGCGTGATATCGATATAACACTAAATTCTCATGACCACCCAAGAAAGAACCTTATGGTACTAGTTGGGAGAATGAACGTTTCGATCGTTGGAATGAAAGGGTCAAGTTAATTCGTGCATGCTAAGATTCCTTGTAGGAAACAATTTCGCGGTATGTAAGCAAGGGAAAAAAGCCAAGGAACTTTACTTAAGTGTCAAGTCGTTCTAGCGCTGGAGCGCTAACTGGGGACACTGTAAACTGAAATGAACAATGAAAGTAAATCAAGTCAAATGTTGGTTTTTGAGGAGAGGGGAAACTGGAGTACCCGGAGAAAACCTCTCGGTGCAGAGTAGAGAACCAACAAACTCAACCCACATATGACGCCAAATTGAAACCAGGCCACATTGGTGGGAGGCGAGTGCTCTCACCACTGCGCCATCCCTGCACCCCAAAGGCAAAGATTCTATACTGTGAAATTAGACGTATCCTTTCTATCTAGCCAGTCTTTCTTCCTTCCTATTGCACTGCGCAGTGACAAAGCGGAGAATAACGTTGAAATGGCAATCTCTTTTGTAGGTGTATGATGATGGTAAAAACATTTTTATGGTGATGGAGCTCATGAGAGGCGGGGAGCTATTGGATAGGATACTTAAACACAAGAGTCTTTCTGAACGAGAAGCTGCATTGATTATGTACACGCTGGCCAGTACTTTTACATTTCTTCATGAGGAGGGGGTACGTTTGACCTTATGCTGTTTGGTTTTAATTTTTATTTACCCTGCTTGTATTACGGTCGATTGCCGGAAGATCGACTCTCCCGATGGCGATTCGCCGGCGTAGAAAGATGATACAATCCTTCTTACGGGTTTAAGGAAGGTGCCTACTATTGTTATTGCGCATATGTTCTGCTCCTTTCGAGATACTCGGATTTCCTATGGGTGGTGCTTTTTAGTGCAGGGATATTTTTGCGCGGTTCAAAACTATGCGGAAAAAGCAGAACTTAGCAAGTGCTCTTGGTATCCAAAAAGAAAATTGGGGGTAACCATGTATTTTTCCGAGATAATTAATCTTCAATTGGAAAAAGAATACCATACATTGCTTTGTATTTTCAAGCTTTTTACAAATATTGTTGATTAATTATCTCCGAAAAATGCGTGGTTACCCCCAATTTTGTTTTTGGATTTCAATAACATTTGGTAAGATCTGTTTTTCCCGCATATTCAGTTAATCGCGCAAAAATACCTTTGAATTAGTAGGCACCCTCCTTAATTACTATCGAGCGAATCATCATTAGTTCCGGGCGAATCACCGTCGGGCAAATCGACTTCCGGGCGAATCGACTGGTTCCAAGCAGAGTAAGTGGTAACACCTAAACAAACTTTTTCATAGAGTGCGTGAATCATCATTGACAAGGACGCTCTCTACATTGGAAACATGTAATGACAGAATATTTTATTTTCTTATATAGATACTGATAAAATACTAGGATTTTCATAACTTCAACGCGCGCAGTGAAAATATTGTTTTTATCCTTCGCGTGTGAGGATATAGGTCATAAAAACAGAGTTTCGCCTTCCTTGTAAGATACTTTTGTGCGCTAATATAATTTTTCTCTGCTAAGTTTTCATTTTATGAATCAATTGGACATCATCATAATTTGTTTTTCATAACTTTTGTATCCCGTTTCGTGTTACACAACTTGCGTGTTTTATCGGTTGGTGACCACTTTTTCTCCATTTCGAGAATAAATAAAACAAGTTGTTATATAGCTGAGCTTTTTCCTCCAGCAGCGCGCGCTCTCATTGGTTACTTCGAGGTCACATGACATCTAACAATAAAACTGTTTCCCGCCAAAAATCTCTTAGCGGGCAGCAGTGCAAAATCTATGACGTCAGAGGGTAACAGTCCACTGTTACCCGCGAATGTTGACCGGCGACCGCCGGCGCTGTTGCCGTTGCACGTTTTTCTTTTTGTGCTATATAACAAATCACTTAATGACTGGTCCCTCGGGAAACAGCTCATTTTGTTTCCCTCGGCTGCGCCTCGGGGAAACATTGCGATTCTCGGGCTACAAAATGAACTGTTTCCCTCGGAACCAGTCATTAAGTGTTTATTGTTTTTAATCTGGATATTTCATCGGTATCTATATAATAAAAAAACATTACATGGCCACTTCCAGATACGAATTTTCTCTTCTCGTGCTGATGGCATTTGCACTCGTTCGCTGCGCTCACTCGTGAGGGATACTACTATCAGCACTCGAAGATAAAATCCGTATCCCCGCTTGGCCCTGCAATATGCTCTATCTATTAACATGAAAAATACTCATTACCTCGCGTTAACTGTTTCAACAAAATGAACTTTTTCAACACTTGACAGGCATTCCATGCGTACAGGTGATTTCAGAAGTACCGCAAGTAATCTGAACGGGCGCAATGCAATAAAAATTGGCGAGACACTTAAGTATTTTTGAAGCATAAATTGTTACAGGCATTAAGACGTCATACTGCCTGGCTGGACATATTTTTAATGCCAAATATCCTTTTTTATTTTTGTCGAGTGTACTACAAAAAGAAGAGTAACTAATGATTTTTTCACGCACTACCTCTCTTTCATGTATAGGCTGAAGTGAACTCTGTCCTAGTCCTTATTTACGTTTCCGTGTTGTCGTTTTTGTCAGGTTGTTCATAGGGACTTAAAACCCAGCAACATTATGTATGCAGATACCAGCGGTACTCCAGAGTCCCTCAGAATCGTGGACTTCGGATTTGCAAAGCAAATCAGAGCAACCAATGGTCTTCTGATGACTCCGTGTTACACAGCCAATTTTGTGGCCCCAGAGGTGTTAAAGAAGCAGGGATACGATGCTGCTTGTGATATTTGGAGTCTTGGCGTGCTTCTGTACACAATGCTTGCTGGGTGAGTGAGGTTAAGAGCGATTCAGACCATGCAATTGTAGCTTACGACTTTAGCAAGCAGCTAGCAGTCAATCGTGACTTTCGACCATCTCCACGCGCACCACTCATGAACGCCTTTCTTAAGGGTGTGTTAGGCCTAAATAATTTTGTTCAAGATTTTTGAGCTGAGCGTTAGCCCTTGGTAAGGAATTGTGGGTTATGAGTTGTTTGTAGAGGAGACCTTTGCCATTGGTGGAACCATATATACTAAGAGTGCCTGATAGACCGTATTTGTATTCTCAGTATTGGACTGGAACTTCAATAGCTTGCAATGGAGGCTAATGCAGGGGAATCTTTTCAAATGCAAATACTTTTTAATATATTCCTCCGCAATAACCTCCATTGCAGGTTAGAGCGAGGTGCGGGATTGCGGAAAATTAATTCGGTTTTTTAACAGAACGAGGCATGATACAATGAACCTTTTTTGTTTTCGTCTTCCACCAATGTGGCCCGGGTTGGAATCCCGCCCAGACTCGAAGTCATGTGTGGGTTGAGTTGGTGCTCCACTCTGCACCGAGAGGTTTTTCACCGGGTACTTCAGTTTTCCTCTCTCCTCAAAAACCAACAGTTAATTTGATTTGCGTTAATTTGTAGATTTCAGTTTACAGTGTCCCCAATTAGTGCTCAAGCGCTAGAACAACTAGACACTTAAACAAATGCTCCTTTCCTTTTCTTTTTAAAACTGCAAGAGTACTTGTCGTTTTTCAAACTATTGGTCATTCAAGGTGAACAAAGAGTTCATCTCTCAACTGATTCAAAACAACATTGCCTAACCTCGTTACATTTCCCATTAGGCAAACACCATTTGCCGTTGGTCCAGAAGATTCATCAGCTGTCATTTTGTCAAGAATTGGAGAAGGAAAATACTCCCTTGTTGGAGGGGCTTGGGATAGCATATCAGATGTTGCCAAGGTAACCATGGTTTCCGCTGTAAATTCCCTCCTCTTTTTTCAGGGTTCAAATAGCCTTGAAAAGTCCTTGCATTTCTTCAGAAGTCCAAGAACGGTCCTTGAATTTCATGCAAGTTGAATGTGGTGGAAGCGGAAGCAAACTTTTTTTCTTCATCAGACGACATTTCCTAGAAATGGGATCTTCAAAATGACATATATCATTTCAGTTCATGGGTGGGTCCTTGAAAATTCATGAAATTTGGCCCTTAATTAAAAAGTTGTTGAAACGTCTTTGATAATGTTTGCACCTTGCGTTTTCTTTCCATTTTGAAATGTTGTCATTTCTTTCTTTTTTGGCTTGTTCGTAATGATGTTGACCCAGTCTTATTTCTTATGTAGGACTTGGTGAGACAGATGCTTCATGTGAACCCAAGACTCCGGCTCACAGCGAAACAGGTAACGCCAGTTTTTGTAATTCTAGTTTAGCCTGTCGAAATAGTTGGCGACTGTTATGAAAAGCTGGAGTGACGACTCCGATTTGTGTTTGACACCAAGTCGTAAAAAGGCGACTGCACTGAGTGTGCCGTCATTATGGCAGACCTGTGACTGATGGTTAACTTCCTTGTGCTCCTTGCTTTTCAGGTTCTTCAACATCCCTGGGTAGTCAGTCGCTACCAGCTACCCCAACACAGACTTCACCAGGTCAGCAGTGTGTCAAGAATCAAGGAAGCCGTCAAGGCCACATTCTCTGCCCTGTCCTCCCCCGAGAACAAAAGACTCAAACCCGTTCATGCTTCGCTGCTTGCCCAGAGAAGGACAACAAAGAACTCCAAGTCACCCAAGACGTGAAAGCGATTTTTTCCCTATCTTTTTGTTTCTACATTGTTGGTAGTCATCTTTAGGGTGTAACTCTTTCAACAGCAAAGTGGGGAGAGACCTATGTATACTGACACGAAGTCACCAATTCGTGGCTTACTTCATTCGCCTCCTGTAAATGGCTTAGTTGTTGTTGGCATTGTAACGCAACGCGGTCAAGTCATTTAAAGCACGGTGTCACAACCAAATGCCTCACCGTTTCAAAGGAGTCTCGAGGAGCTCCAACAAGAGATTCTCATTTTGTCAGTGCGAAAATTGAGTTGAGCACTCCAATAGGCCATTTCCGAGTTCATGTTTGCCTCCTCTTCAAAGAGAGTCTAAGTGCGAAGTTTTTGTTATGAAAATTAGTTTTCATTCATATGTAAAGAAGAACTAATTACCATCACAAAACTTCGCACTTAGCCTCGGTTTGAAAAGGAGGCAGACATGAACTCGGAAATGGCCTATTACTTTTCCTCACCCCAGTTTTCGCGCAGGCCGGACGAGCAAAAAAAAATTAACTCATTCGTACAAGTATGTGCACGTGGAAAACAATCTATATTTCGGGTTCTCCTTTGGTACTTTCACGTATTTTGTCTCCCACTGCCTTCATTGTTATGAAAATGCAGTGTTTTGGTTTCACTGAGGGCAACGTAGTTTACATGTGTGAGACTGGATAACTCATTCACTGATTCACTAAACAAAGTTATGCTAAAGAAGATATTCACCATCTATTTGATTGGGGTTTGATTCGGTGTCAAATGTCATATTTATCAAACACGTTCCTAGTGCTTTCTCAAGACAGTTGGAAAGCAAAAGAGAGATTACTTAAATTCATTTTGTTTGAGGACACGAACTTTATCAAGGACTGCTGGTTGGTAGAATGAAATCATAAAAAAACGAGTTAATTATCAGGCTTCGAATAAAGCTTGTTTTCTTGTAAAGAAATTTGATCAAGAATGATCGGAAAAATTATTGTGCAAATCACAACAAAGGAAAACAATGAAACGAGGCAATCCGAAGTCGAGGCAATGCGCGAGAAAGTCGTGCGCGATTGGATTTGCTTTGACTTCGGATTGGCTGAAAATATGTTGCTGGACTTATTGAGCCATCATTCTTTTAAGTGGTGGAGTGGCCTTATTGATAACGAAAAATAACAGAAAAAATACAAATGAAGTAAAATGGGTAGCAGATTTAAAAGAGATTCGCTTACAGAGCTTACGAAAAAAGTTTGAACAGGACCTACAGAGGATGTCACTTGAAACAATCGAACGTATTCTTTTTCAAGGCCTTAAATTGCGTCACGGTGACATGTTGCGGAAACAGATCATCTATCTAGCCGCGTCATCACGTTTGGAGCTACTTATATTCTTCAGTTTGGCCTCGAAGTTTTAAACGCCAAATTAATGTGAAGAGCTGGAATTTTTGTACCACATTAGCAAACTTATTTTTGTACTTTTTCGAGCTGTTTATCATAAGCTTTGTAATTGTAAGTATTGTATAAAAATTGTAAAGTTCCTGACGATCGCTGATTTACTACATATCTGACATATCGTGAATGATATTGCTTTTGTTTCTGGCATTGTGAATGTTATCTACTCTGTTGATTTCCCTGGGTTTTCGGGTCGATCTCGAACAAGTTTCTGCTGTTCGAGCAAAACGTAATTTTTTTTTGTTTTCGTCTCGTTTTAAGTCTTGTTTTCTCTTGGACAGTATAAAGATACAGCTGTGAAATATGTGTAAAGCATGAGCTTGGTTCTTCAGTTGATGCTCTTGTCTGTCCAGCATTTCATTCGATTATTTCTCATTTTATTTTCCAAGATGTTTGGAAAAGTTGGTGAAAGCAACGTGCATATTTTCGTATATCGTACAAGTAAATTATAGTAGGATAAAAATTAGTGTTTCCTCAACTAGGAATATGAGGTGAAGGGAATGGATAAAATATCTCGTTTACTCGAAATGGCAACAGATCACTGTCGTTGCTGGTGTAATTTTGTATACTGCTTTGGAAGCCATCAAATGTCATTGATTTTGTATTGTAAATGGCTATAACTGTGAGTTTATTCTGGGTGGGTTGGGTAACTCTTTCGACGAATTAAAATCAAATTTGTTTTCCTGTAAAACTGAGAAGAACTGATGATGTAAATAATAAAAGTTATTTCCAGGCAATGTACCATTCTGTGTTCTTTTTTTTTTCCTTGGGAGTTTAGCTGGCGCTTAAACCAGTGCTACTGTCAACATGATCTCCTGTTTGAATTTTCGATTATCGTAATTTCCTCTGAATTTGGCATTATAGTTAGTTTAGGGCGCTGTGTCCCAGGACATCTTGTAAAGGAACGACGGAAAAATTGCTTTATCCAGCTAGTGATTTTTTAGGTGCAATGCCCCTGTAAAAAGTATGGGAAACTAGTCGCTTGGCGAAAGGACAAATGCTAACCTACGACCTACGTAACACCTGTTGTATGATCTCCCAATTGAGGTACAAGAACTCTGACGAGCTACAGTAGGTCGTTTATCTAGGCCCTGAATGGCATGCACGAGATTATGCAGGGATTGTTATTTTAGCCTGCTTATCACTTTCCAGCAATAAAAAATGGCGGTCACCAAGTTCGTTTTAGAGATATAACTGCTTTAAGACAAAATGAAAGGCGCTTTAATTGGCCCTTTTGTTGCCATGATAACCTAGTACGTCACATCAGTGAGTGAGACTGAAGCGAACGAACCAGGTAGCTCTCTAATCGGGAGAACACACTTTTTCTTCGAAACGCAAGGGATTGTGGTCGAAGACGGAAGGAATTGTGGTTATGCGCGGATGGAGGAATTAAGGTGCGCTGTTTGACCATTAGAGCCTGTGTCACAGCGGATTTGGACCCCCTAGGGTACCTAGCCAATATTTTTTGGTTTTTGTTTTCGTTTTTCACTTGCTCGTGCGCAAATACTTCCTATACACCTGCACATGCCATACGGAAAACAACTTATAATTTATCATTTATTAGTGGTTGGTTTATCACTGTTTTAAGCACTATTTTACGAGATGAATATTTGACCTCGGAGGTTAGAACTAACCAAGGAGACAAGGCAGGCAGCAATCAGCCTGCGGCGCGTCACCTAGTCCACTTTAAGCTGGAACTGACGTCAAACCAGTGAAATTCTCACCTTACAAACACCAGCATCCGAGCGATTAGCTGGATTAGGGATGTCCCCATGCCTTCGCCGAATTTGAGCTTCATCTTTCGAAAGGCTGAAAACCATAATAAGACTCTCTCAACATGATCGGTGCAAAATTCTCGACCAAAGGTATTTCAGGTATGCGCGTCTATACAAAACCACCAATCAGCGTATGGGGCTGGTGTTTTCACTGGTTTGGCGTAAGTTCCAGCCTAAAGTGGACTAGGTCACGTGCCGGCGGCTGATTGCTGCATGCCTTGTCTCCTTGTTTAATTCTAAACGCCGAGGTCAAATACTCGTCTGCCAAAATAGCGCATAAAACAGAACGGGACGGCGAAAAAAAACATAACACATGACTCAGTTAACATTTCCTTCAAACTTTTATTGAATCAGAATTAACTCAAGTGAGTGTAGTGCAACATGAAGTGCTAGATTTCTATCCCATGTGAACCATGTGAGCGTTAGCCCTACTGATGGAACTGGGTTTAAAAGTAGCACAACACTTTCGACTTTCACTTTTCGCTTCCTCTCCTTCCCTCTCTTTTCGCTTTCTTTGCCTCTTTTTTTTTTTTAACTTGCTGGGCATTTGGTAGGCTTTATTTTGGTGGTAAGAGTTTCTGAGAAACCTTTCATCATCTTAGAATTAGGTGCTCAGAAAGGTAGGTGCGTAATGGAGCAAGCTTTTCATGGAGATTTTCAGGTCAGTGTTACATGGTAATTTGGCCGTTTCTCCAGTTTCCTTGACTGAATTGTGCTCATTCTGGTATAGTCTGAGAGATATCTTCTCCCTGCACAAGTTAGTGGACGAAGCTGTTCGTGACCGTTAAAAGTGATGACGTCACAAGGGGTAGATGGGACCGTGGATAAAGCTGGACGTATTTTGCCAGATGGTAATCAAAGGGTTAATCGGTCCCTGAGCCATTAACCCCTTGACTACGGTAGCTCCTCTATTAGTGTAATAAAAGCTAAGGATAGTCTATAGTTCTGAATTTTTTTCCTTGCTCTTTTTCATCTGGTAAGCACATTAGTACAGAACGCATGCGCATTCGTAAAATACGCATTGAGGAAAAAAAAATTGCAAAAACTCTGTTTGGAGTCCCCCGTGCTACTTTCGATCCAAAGAGGGAGAGATTAATCGGTCCCTGAGCCATACGTGATTAACCCCTTGACTACGGTAGCTCCACTATTAGTGTAATAAAAAACTAAGGATAGTCTATAGTTCTGAATTTTTTTCCTTGTTCTTGTTCATGTGGTAAGTAGAGTTAGTACAGAACGCATGCGCATTCGTAAAATACGTATTAACCCTTTGGCTACTAAAGATTTGGCCGAAAAACACGTTTTGAAGCTAGCTGAGAAGTTTTTTGGTCACTGTCGTGCTATTTAAGAGCTAAACCTCTCTACAAACTCGTTTCCAGGTTGAACACTCTGCGGCCTTTTCAGCCAGGTAAGCGCTTGCAAAGTTCGGCATGCGCAGAAAGCAAAATTTCGACATAGTTTTTGGGTTTAAAAGTAGCAC
>NC_090888.1:65090434-65095434 GCF_036669925.1 Montipora capricornis | reverse complement strand
AAATGACCTGAAATTGGCATGATTTTTTCTTCCAAATGTTTATGCCTTCAAGTGGAGAAAAGGTACGCAGAGGTTTCATTTGAAGCCGGTCACCGGTGGCATACTGCTGTCTATTTGTCAGAAATTTTCCTTTGACCGCGAGCTATTCTGGCTTGATTTTCACTCAAATCCTTGTAAAAGACAAGAGTGACTGCCACTTACATTGATTAGCCTAGGCATCTACTTCAAAAGTTATTGAAACCAGTGGGCATGTAATTTGGATCCATCATGTGTTAACACACCCCTCTATCATGCATCAGTCGACACCACTGGTCAACATATCCAATACTTGGGCAATACATGTACAATGTATGTCACCCAACAAGACCGAGATACAAGGTCTACAGGTTGTTAATCTTTGATTCTCACACTGGATTGACTGTCGCCTGGTAAAAGGTTTTCCACTTGGTTCACACCTAGACCTCAATGTTTCGTTCACAAGACGCGAACAATATCATATCAAGGTATTGCCCATGTGGTGGCTGATATGTTGCCTGAGTATTGGTCGATGTGTGATTGAGGGCTGCTTTAACCACACACAATCCCATAATTTTAGGCTAAGGGAAAAGATGAGTTTCCAACCTCAGCCTCCAGGGGTGCTACTGGTATCCAGTTCAGTTCAATCGTTTTGACACTTTTCATCTTACTTCATGGTCGGACTCTCCCTAGTTCTTGAATGCATATATTTCCAACTTTCTTCTGTCTTAATACTTCCATAGTTTTGGATCCCCGGCCTAAATACCATTTCTTCCCATATTTCTCAATCCCTTTTGTAATAATAATTGCCAGTCATCTCCCTGTTTCTGGATCCATACACTCCTTTGCTCTTTCTTAATTAACGTTTGTTGTCTTCTTCATGTCCTATATAAATTTCTCTGGTTTTGCATGACTCTGGTACCTAAGCTTCTCTTTTGCCTTTTCCTTCCCCCTCTTTTCTACATTTTTTGTCATGCTCCCACCCCTCATGCCATGTTTGTCTGTTTAATTCTTTGGATCTGTAACCTTCCCACCCCAAACAGGGTTAGAGTTACTAGTGGTAAGAATCCAGGCCTTCCACCAGGCCAGGACTATTACAGGGTAACCCAGTCCTGTTTGATTTGTTAGTTTACTCTCAGGGTGGCTCAGGATCGATCCCTGGACTTATGAACATGTGTGAGTTAAGATTTTGATTTCCGTTGATTCCTGCCCTCAGAGGTTTTCTTTGGAAAACTGATTTTTGCATATCGTCCAGTTGGTTTGTAGTACATGTATGTGGCTACTCTATGTAACCTAAAGACCACTATCATTATCATTTGTAAATAATTATTGTGTTATATTATCATTTTCCCATATTGCCAATTAAAGTTCACCAAGGCTTCCATCCCAAGCTGATTATTTTTGCTGCCCAGGTTGAGCAAATAAAAGAGATTATACCGGGAACATAATTGAGAAGCCTGTACATTAAAAGTCTTAAGTACATGTATTATATAAACACCAAGAAATACCAAGTGAGCTTTTGCGCGAAAACATGACAAAAGATGTCACTCATGAAAAGATCACTGTTGCTATGGTTACATACGAAAACTGCACTTTTCAGTGCCTTTTGTGAAGTGATTTAGTATTTCAATGGTGAAATTTCTCTTCGAGTGTTGAAAAATATTTCACGAGGTAGGTCGAGATTTTGATGAGAATCACAAACTTGGCGTAACATGTGGGTTGTCTTTGTTGGTTCTCTATGCTTCTCTGAGAAGTTTTTCTCCTGGTACTCCAGTTTTCCCCTCGTCTTTTAAAACCAACCTACGATTTGATATGAGTTGATTTGATTTCATTTCTAATTAGACTGCAGGCCTCAGTGCTAAATATACAATGTAATTGACACTTAAAAATAAATAGAGCGGTTTCCAATTGAGTCCTTTGGTTTTGCATTACTTCACTTAATGATTAGTTCAAAGTTCTCACGTTACTTTTTAAACCAATCAGAAGTGAAACCAAAACGAATCGTGGCTCGCACGTGCACATTTTCCCATGCCTTGTGTCAGGTATGACAGTGTAATTAGTTCGAGTTTTTATTGATTTACTGGTCCGGATTGTCACTGTCCTTTTTGGTTGGCCAATTGAAAGTAATTACTTTGGTTTTGGTTTTACAACACTCAATTGAAACTTGCTCTAAAGTTCATTATTATAATGATGATGATGATGATGATTATTATTATTGTTTCCCAGGATGATCATATATCAATTTTTTCCCCCTTAGGAGCAAGTCATCAATTGAATAACAAATGACCAAGGCTCCATCTTTGGCATCTAAAGCCTGGTTTTCAATAGCGATACAAGTGCAGTTGCAAGCGCAAGCGCGAATTTCTTTCCTTGTGCTTGCGCTTGTTCTTGCGTTTGCTTGCATTGTGTGAAAACGAAACACAGCATAAGCACATGGAAATTTGCTACGTCTGGCCAATTAAAGCAATCGCTCCAGATTCCCCGCATCTAAGCATTTGAAAAAAATGGCGCGTGCCGTGGTTGATTTTGATGCTTGTGTCAACGTTTGTTTTCACTAGCATACAGGCGGACACTAAAAAAACGCAGACTGCAGACTGTGCAGACCGTCGTCTGTAAAATGAAAATTCAGTTAGCCTGAATTAGGCCTAAATAACATTCGGTTAGCCTAATTAGGCCTAAATAACATTCAGGTTAGCCTGTTTACGGTTAGCTCTCAATAATTGTGAGCCAGGGTAACGCCATATTTTTCCCCTGGTCTGCATGGTCTGCACAGTCTGCAGTCTGCGTTTTGGGGTGACCGGCATACAGGTAAGCTTCTTATGCTTGTGCTTGCACTTGTGCTTGCGTCGGTAGTGAAACCAGGCTTAATCATGCATTTGTGGGTATAAGTGCTTTACATGTACACTGGGTTGTCAATCATAATATACACTTTTTTTTTTTTTTTAAACAGGTCGTGCTGTTCTCACTGATCTTGAACTGCGAGCTGATGCTTTGGTAAGAATAGATATTTTAATTTATAATATTTGCATTTTCGTATACAAAATACATGTGTAGCTGTTATTTACTTGACCATTGAATGGTGTGGTTGTCTCTGATAGATTTTTTTCTTTAACATTGTTTAAGGATGGCTTTCATCTTCCTGTGGAGGTGATTCGTGGCTATGTTGGTAAGTTTTTTGAAGTACGGTAAGCATATAAAATGTGTACTGTTTGTTTGTTTGCTGTGATTGAGAGATGAACATATAACCTCCAAACTGCCCTTTGAGGAAAACTTTAAAATTTAAACTTTTCTGTTACACAATAATCTTCTCAAGGTGAGAGTTGAGAAGTAACTGTTATCTCTTATTGACTAGTCAATTTTAATGAAATGTTTTGTAATTTCCTCTGCACTCAAGACAATTTGCACATTGCTTAAATGAGGGCCCCCCTTATGTTTAAAATGCAGTCGGGTTTTAAAAAACAAGGAATGTATGGAATGTATGGAATGTGAAGGCTGTTCTCCATGTTCACCAACAAGTTGACAATGACCCAAGAGATCATGTGAATCCACTTGACAGAAAGCACTAGTCTTGAAGAGGGCAGAGCAATAACACCTCTTAGGGATTAGGTCAGTACCAGATGACCTTTAAAATGCAAAAGAAGTGATAAACCTGTAAACTATTGTCAAGCCTTGAGACTTGACATTTTATATCCTAGTCTATGTTCATGACCAAACATTTCAAACAACTGAATTTGATGGAAGTACTGTACCCTCTTCCATTACACTTTCCTTGGGATGATGATCCTAACGACTCTATAACTACAGAACTCAGCCAGTTCAAGGCTGTTGCCTAACAGGAGCCCGGTAGCCTGGGCCTCCCAAAGAATAGCTCTGGGCTCCTTAATTTTTCACAGCAACACCTTTCACTTCATATGTTGGGCTCCTAAGTTCTCAGCGTTTAGCTCTGAGGGCCCCTTTAAAATTTTCTTAGGCAGCAGTCTTAAAAATTTCTACAGTTTGGCCCACTTTATCTCGGCTGCAACGCTCACAAAGAAATTATGGCAAAGGGTGGGGATCTGTGCATCCTTAACCATGGGCATCATTTTCTTAATACAACTTGGAAGAGTTACCATTATGATAAAAAAAAATGCATCTCATCATAACATGCATGTGCTAGGGTGAACATTCACCATAGATCTCTACCATTAACAGTTATTGTAGTGAAAATGCACCATTTGTTCATTTCCAGTCCTAGTAGTATAGCGGGCTAATATATAGATTTAGCCAAGCCTACAAAGCTGTTGGAGCTCCGTGTTATTTATTCCTACAATAAGTTAACCTGGCTTGAGCCCGTGATCCAACTGAAACCCAGTACCCAGTCAGAGGTCAACTTTAAAAAATGATGACCTCAGTGAGCTTGTTTTGACAGGTGTGAATTGACCATTAATGTTGATGTCCAATACCAAAGATGTACGTTGCTATAAACTACAATCCTGGACTAAAGTCTTGTGACTCTTTGTAATGAGCTAAAATGTTTATTGGAATCTTGGAAACATTCAGAAATGCTGCAGTTTGTTTCTTCCTAGAAAAGTTTGCCTCGGTCCAAATTTGTAAACCAAACTCAAAACCTTTTGTGGTCACTTCTTGGTATAGACCTCCAGAGAG
The DNA here is from genome assembly GCF_036669925.1 of Montipora capricornis. NCBI lineage: Eukaryota > Metazoa > Cnidaria > Anthozoa > Scleractinia > Acroporidae > Montipora > Montipora capricornis. Next base: position 65,090,775 of record NC_090888.1, on the reverse strand, counting down.
CTTTTATCACAAATTGACACCTTGCAAGGGAAATTAAAACAGATTCTGAAAGTGTCGAATATTTTCTCATGGAGAATGTGAATTGTGATTTGCAATCCAAAGACAATGCTAGTGAAATTGGGCCAAACCTAAGCAGACATACATTAGTTTATTCGTCCTTTGAGGAATTTCTTTTCAATAGTACTCCTGCACATATCTTTTTGCTTCTGTCTAAACTTTGCAAGTCAAAGGCAACTGGATTGGATAATATTTTAGTGAAATTACTGAGGGAATGTCCCGACTTACTCACAGAGTATCTCACTGCAATATTTAATCAATCACCATAATAACAGGCATCTTCC
>NC_090888.1:65080434-65085434 GCF_036669925.1 Montipora capricornis | reverse complement strand
TGATTTTCTCTTCGCTCAACGGTTAAAGACGTTGAAGAACAATTTGACTCAGTGGTCAAATGTAAGAAGTTCAAAGACTGAACATGTACGCTTGAATGATGATCAATGACGACTCACTGGAAAAGTACTCGACTCGAAGGCTGTGTGGTTGTAAGATTCCCTTCCACGTGAATGTGACGTCATCACGAGTATCAATATCCCGGATGATAGACATGATAACACCACAATTGACTGTGCATGCTTCCGATCTTACATTCCACAAATTTTGATTTTTTTTGCTAATATCAAGAATAGGCTGCTGCCTCGCTAAGGCTTGTCAGCAATTAGGATGAGGCAAGAAGTGATTATGCCGATTACATAGTTAATTATCCATATTAAGAGACAGTGCAGACAAATAAAAACACACAATTACAACGTGTTGTAATGCGCTTTTGTCCAGTCGTGGACAAAAGTATCGGTAATTTTTTTTTCATGGGAGGACTATCTGCAATGTGCCCACACATAAGTGTACTGTACTGTCTTCCCTCTATACCACCCTAAGGAGCCACCCTGCCCTCTGGAGCTACTCCTAAGACTGAACCACAATGACAGTAAGTGAGATGGAAACTTATAATTTATGCCCCAGCTACATGTACTGTATGCAGTGTACCATGTGGGTTTTGCATACAGCTTCACCAGTTTAACAAAGATTTGGGAATGATTTATTATTATCAGAGTATAACATTACATTATTTGCTCACTGTTAACTAGTGTCAATTCCCAGCTTTTAAAAATAATTGAATTATTCTTTGATAGATAGTGAGCCTTGATTGCTTGTCCATTTACTGGAACACAAACCAGAAATCTTCAGATTTTTTTGGAGAACAGCATTCTTGGAAAGTAAGATACTACTGTACATTTTATTTTTCTACCTAACCATAGTTTGATGTTTGTTCACATCAACAGTTTTTTAAATTATAGTTACTGTAATAATTTCTTAAGTTAAAAACCCAGTAAGTGGAAAGAGTTTCAGATTCTGTAATGTGTATTAGTGTATACTAAGATGTCACAGTGGATATTGTTGAATGAGCATGTTTGATTGGTTACTCAAGCAATTCACATGGAATTTGCACCTGAAAATGTTGTAATCAGTTCTTTGCAGGAAGACATGAGTTAAAATCATCTTTTTGTGCTATATTATTATCTTTAGTTACTGTTTTAGTATATACATGTACGAAAACTGTTACAACTATTGTAACAGTCGGTGGCTAGTGGTGGATATCGAGACTGAAACAGAGTGAGAATAGGGCTCTCACTGGAGGTATTTTTTCTGTAAAAGTCCCAAAATTGACAACAATTCTGTTTGAATGGGTTGTTTTGTCAGATGTGCATGATTATTCATTACTCATCAATTTTCAGGCATTAAATTATTATAATTATTATATTCATACAATAATGTACTCTTTCCAGTTATGCAGTCTTCAAGTTTCTTGGATCATATCCAATTTACAAGATGCACAGGAAATGGACCGGTGTCTCTGTCAGTAAACGCTGTACCGTTTCTCCCCTTTCAGTTAATGCCATTGTCATCATTCTCAGCAGTGTCCTTTGTTTCATTGCAGGAGTGTATGAGTCAAGCAGTCTCGAGTAAAGGGAGCACCCCATCAGATTTTGAATTCAGTATGTGCATAATATTTTAACTCATTCACACTTAAAGTGTCTCCAATTGACAGGTAAAATCGTCTAACGTTAGACAGAGTAACCTAACCTAGTATTAAAGAGTAATTGTAATATGCGTGGATATTTTGTGATGGAGTTGCATAGTATTTTTCGGAGTCCTGCAGGGGCTATTGTATGTTAAAGCATCGAATTCATGAGAGATTTGTTATACCACTAAAAAAGGCGTTATAATTTTGCTTCAATTTTATTTGGTAAGAGAGTTTTTAACTTTCCTTCAGGGCACATGCGAACGATGTAAACAGCGAAAAGCGAAAAAGCCAGCCAAAAATGGCCTTTACAAGTATTTGGATATTAAATGAAATGACAAGTGACAAGTGATGACATGCTAAATTCTCAGGCTTTGCATTGTGTTGAAAAAAATTTCTTTCATTGAACAACTCTGATTCTGTCTGTATCTGCCTTGTTCTAAACTAGTCAAACCGGGACGCTTCAACATTGTATTACCGTCTCATATTTTGTGCGTTTTCTTGACCAAAAAGTGGTAATTGAAAATGGTGAAATTCACTCACACTCACTATCCTTTTTACGTCAGTTATCCACTGCATCGCGGGTCTGACAGCGCATGGTCATTTGCTTCCATCGCTTCCTGTCTGTCGCATCCTTCGGCATCAGTCGGGACTCCCTAAGGTCCTCAGACAAGACTTCCCTTGATTACTAACTAGATGACTTTATTTTGTTTGATAGTACTGAAGCCGTTGTGTGCAGAGTGCCATGTAATTATGGATCAGTCATCTGAAATACGACTGGATGTCCCAAAGGTAACTAAAGACAAGGTGGAATGCAATAATTGAACTTAAATATTTTTGTTTAATTTGATTTGTATGCTTTACCTAACAAGCACTGGATTAGGTGCAAAACCAATTATGCTGAGAAAAATTACAAACTAAAAATCAAATTATAATATCTGTTTTTTCGAATCCTATTACTTTTTGTCTTTTTGCTATAATTACAGTGCGATTATAAATCTACAACTCCAAGGCAATCACAAACTTAAGTTACTTTTGGCATTTACCTGTACTAACTGAAAACCATTGATTTCGTAGTTGCCCAGATACATGTACATGTATGTCTGGAAATGATCCAAAAATTACAGTGCAGATGCACCTGATTTTAAATTAATGAGTGTCACAAATGAAGTGTCCCTTAATGCTCTTCTCCCTGGCAACTTCAATGTAAGTCGTGTCTCGGAATACAGACAATTGCAATTACTGTAAGGCCCCAAAGAGTCCTCCAAATGCTATGCCTCAAGTATTATAAGGCTAAAAAGTGCTGCATTTAACATGATCTTAAAAAGACGCTATCACCTTAAGTTTACCCTTACCTTATTGTTATAGATACATGTAGGTAAGAAATACACTAAGTAAGAAATACCCACTTCGTGTTGGATATCAAAATTGGGACATGCATAATTTATACTTACTTTTGTATGTGCTAGTAAACATAATACAGGGATGGCACTAGGATTTTTCAATCTGGGTCCTGGGACCCGTATGTTCGGCCAAATTGGGGTCCCAAGCATTTGTTGGGGGTCCCAAAATCTTGGTGACCCTCAGCGAGAAAAAGAGTATGTTTTAAATTATGAGAAAAAGAGAGTAACCAACTTGGAATTAATATTGACGCATATGCATATGCATAGGACCGGCCGACAAAGGCTTTTCCTAGAGCCGTTACATTCATTCCTGGAGAAGAACTCTGTTAATGAAAGAGTACCCTTCCCAAGGGTTTACGCATTACTGGTTTCCTCCCTTAGGAGCAACGAACAGTGACGTCTTTTGCTATATATTTGCATTCAGTGACTTGCAGAGTACATTCCTCTGAAGAAGACCTCAGAAGGCGGTCGAAAATTTAGTTTTAACCTTTTTAGATGTTTTAAACCCCATTTCTTAGAACTTCAATTATGAACACAGATCGCTCCAACAGTTTTACAAACAACAGAATATACTGACAAATCAAAGCAAGTTGTGTGAGTTATTTAAGTCAGTGCCTTGCGTCCTGGGACGCATTAAAATTTCGATGATCAATGCATTTTTTGGATTTTTTTGGCGTAAAAATGCACGATTTCTGCGTTAACGCGATCCCTGTAATAGATAATTATTGTCACAGTGACAGTCTCTACTTTCACTTGCTTCGACAGACCTGTAGTTCATACACTATTTATTTATTTCATGTGCTTAATTGAATTACAAATCAGAATATTTCTTTTCTTAGTTACTTGTAGAAGTGTTACAGCAAGAACTGTCATTGTTGTTTTCTCAGAACCAGGTAATGATTAAACTTAATTTGCAAAAATAAAAATTAGTGGCTATGAGCTTATTTGAGTGTACAAGCTCTCAGCTGATCCTTGCTGATAACAAAAATCGTTACAGTTGAATCCCGTATCATCATAAATTTTGAGAAACTTACCTGTATTGATTGTTTTTTTCCATGTACATTGTAAGAACTAACTTTCTTACATTTTGGTGATGCTTGACGGAAGAGGATAAATGAATTGTCAAATCATAGCAAACTTTTAAAATCCCTTTATTATAGTTTCACAATTTGATGGACCTGATTGAATCATTTGAATTGATGAATGTTAACCAAATGTATCGCAAGTATCAGCCAACTTCACCAGTTAAAGAGAGCCCCACTGCATGGTAAGCATAAAATTTTGTATGGTCCTGTTATTTGTGTGTGTGTGAGATATTTATATCTATGTTCATGGAGTACCCGTTGCTGAGGGAGAAATACTGATTAAGGAATGTAATGTTTTGCAGGTGGAAATACGCTTACACTGCAATCTGTGAGGAAAAAATAAGAATCTGGTCTTGGGCACGCATAAAGGAACACAGGTACAGTGTACTGCTTACATTAACTTATTTCCCTCATTAAAGTGGGCTATTCTTTTGTACTGGAGAATGTACAAAATCCACAAGAAAACAGTTCTATACAAGTCAACAATTAAACTGTTGTCAAATAAAGTCTTCTTTACTTCCTTTATTTTTAGTTTGTTCGTGCTGTAGTACATGTATGCAAACTTATATAATGTTTGACGTATTTATCCTGAGAATGTTAGTGCAGAAAGTATTGATCTGATAAGTCAAATTCTCGGCTATTGATTTCAATGCTGTTAATTGTGAAAATCGTGTTTGTATTTCTCCTGTAATCAGTTTTAGTGGTGCTGAAATCTGAAAGAGTTTGTGTTTTCTATTATTTGTTTCTTGTCAGAACAAAGTACAAACTTTACAAAGAGCTTTGGAAGGAAAAGTTGAAAGGTTTTTTCGAAGACGAACGGCCATCAA
>NC_090888.1:65067934-65070434 GCF_036669925.1 Montipora capricornis | reverse complement strand
ATTTTTAAATGTGGCCGAGAAGTCGAACCAGGGATTACCAGTGTCAAATTCAACTGGTGGTCTGAACGGGTCTTGAACCCGGTATCTCCGGATCTCAACACAAGCACCCCAACGACTTTCTTCCACAGTTTCGAACAAAGTGACAACGAGATAAGCCAATTTGATGCCTTCTCACAGCCATTGCCGTTACCAGTGCAGCGTGGTCCGTACATTGTTTAGTGCAAATCATTTAAGAGATTCCCTCTTCAGTAAAATTGATTGTTTACGGAATCATTGTTTCCAAAGGATGTTGATACCGTGTTAAGGAGGTAAGATTCTGATGTTTGGACATCCTTGCTTGTGTTAAAGGTTACATATCTGGACATTGACGTACGGTCACCATTTATTACAATTCCTGAATATGGAACCCTGCAAAGGTAATTGTCATGCTATCATCAGTTTTCAGTTCTTCGAAAACGATGATTGAAGCTAAAGTAGTGGCGGTCGGAATATGAGTTCTGGGGCGTGTTTCTCGTAAGTTCCGAAAACGTTTCGGGCCTGCAACGCCATTGTTGAAAATGTGGTCCGCCTGTTTTAAAAAAACTGTTTTTTTTAACAGCTTGAAATTAAAGCTCTTCATTTTGAAGATATAGAGGGAGTTGTGGCACCCGTAAGGTTTTGGGACTTCCGAGAAGCAAGCGAGCTGCTGCTTTAAGATTGACTATTAAGCTCTGAGTACGCGCATTGGGTTTATAGGTCGAGATTTTTTTTCTACTACTCGTTTTCCGAACGGAAGTAAAATACGCACCGGTCCTTCCATCGTACGCCTATCTAAAGTTCGCCACCAGTTCTCTCTGGCTGATGAATTGTAGTTGCTAGCTTTGAATTTCATACAGGTTACCGATTTTGTCTTCTCAACCAACTGATAGCAACCTTTTTTCCGTTTTGTCTTCCTTCTCTTATGTCGAGAGCGACCTCAATCGCTGCCACTGAGCATATTCATTAAACATCAATAGTAAAAGGGGACTTGAACATCAACATAGACTGATAGGAGTCCCTCGTCTCACAAGTCAGTCGAGCTGCACTATTTAGTCACGCAAACGAGCAGAGTAGCGGGGAAAATGAACTAATAAATGCTTTCTGCTCATTCCCCCCTCGACCTTTCCGCTCGTTTGCGTGACTAAAGCAGGCGGCTCGGCTAACTTAGAAGGGAGTGCTAGCAGTCTAACATCCACAGCTGTACAAGGTGATGTCAACAAAAACTTCAGGTGAAGTTTCAAGTTCCGTATTATTCTGCTTCGATTAACTTATACATACTCTCGGAACTATCTAGAAACCGAATGGGACTTGGAAAAACATTGATTTGGACTTACGTTTCCATATAACTTGAAAATCTGGTCATTTCGTGTCGCAGATTTTCCGAGAGTGGGCAAAAATGTACACTAAACTCCGAAACGCACCCGCTAAATATTGCTCAGCTTACGAAATTTTAATTTTTTTTTCTATTTTCTCGTCGATGTTGCGGTCGTACATCCAGTAGCCACAGTTACAATCAAACTTAAGTGCGTGTTTGTTTATTTGCTTTTCAGAGAGGGGACTGTGTTAGCTGTGGATTTGGGCCACCTCAAAGTGGTCAGCAGTTTGGCTTCTCGCGATGGAAGTGTCAGGGTAAGTTGATTTTGTAACCTAAATGTTAATTCTTGGTTTTCAATCGCTGCCTGGCGCCTGTCTGCGCCTGACGCTCAATTGATATATAGGACTGAAGCAAGAACACTGAAAAGCCCCACCTGGGGGGTGTCAATAAAGTATTGTAAGTATTGTAAATGGCCGAGTTCCCACGAGTCACCTTTGGCTCAATGGTCAACCTTTAACCCTTCATCTGAGTGACTAATCGGGGCTTGTGGGTTCTGTTCCTGTTTGGAGCAGTCGCAATTTGTTTCTCGAGTATCTCTAAAGGTATCATTGAAGATAATCATTAATAATACACCGGGCTTCACATGCGCCATCTCCTTGAAAACACCACACCTGCAAGAACAACTACTTTAGCATTGTTTTCGGGGCTCCACGGATTTAGAGACATCCTCTCGCATGTTTTAGTGAGACCAAACATCGTGACATCCAGCCGAAAACTGATGCCATGAGAATCAACTACCAGCAAGACGACTCGTCTAGCGAGCTGACGATTCGACTCGTTAACAATTCCTACCCATTGCCTTTCAACCGGCCTGCTAAATTTTTACTGGGTGTCCTTTTATAGGCTTGCGTTATTTTAAGACGATCTTAGCTTACAACTTTCAGCAATAAAAAAGGTACATTAGTGAAATTTAGATTAGAAATAGACCTTGAAAAACGATGCATATTAGTCTAAGAAAGAAAACTTCGGTCGGGTCGCACGAGAGCAGAAAAGGCGAAATATTTGTAACTTCTCACGTACAGATTTTTGTTGTTTTTTAATAAAATGGGCAAAATCAGGAAAGGAAGTGATCTACGGAAAGAAAAATAGGGGTCACCGAGCATTCTA
>NC_090888.1:65052934-65062934 GCF_036669925.1 Montipora capricornis | reverse complement strand
GTGAGCTCACATTCCAAGAATAAAATTTATGAGAACGGTGAGGATGTTAGAGAGAAAATTGAAAATTGATCGTCAGGTGCTCTCGTCCTCCACGTGACCTCAAATTTGATCATTGGCGGTTTTTATACTAGAGACGCATAATTCGTGTGGGACGAACTTGGGCAAACATTTTTTCTGCGTCTGTTAAATTCGTCTAGTATAAAGACGGGCACGGGACGCATCATGCGTCTGGACGAAGGATCTACTTTATTGCGTCTTCGGAGACGCACTAAACTGGATAGTTCGTCCAGACGAATTATGCGTCTTGTGCCCGTCTTTATACTAGACGAATTTAACAGAAGCAGGAAAAAATGTTTGCCCAAGTTCGTCTCAGACGAATCATGCGTCTCATATAGTTCGTCCCGTCTTTACACTAGACGGATTACATGAGAGACGCATGATTCGTCTGGATGGATTATGCGTTTCTAGTATAAAAACGGCCATTTCTTGTCGTTAGGGACTTTAAAATCTACGATGGGACGTCGACGAAAACGTCACCTCAAAATATAATTTTGCTCTATTATAAGTCTTTCGCAATTATTCCATCTCATTCACGTCGTACAATGTGGGCGAACTATCCTAAAAATAAAACGGTATGAGTGGTTTCAGACTGAAAATAGAGAATGAAAGATTCCCTGTTGCATGCTCACGTTGTCGTCAAAACCTAAAATTTGGTGATTTCACGTCGTCATGCAGAAAACCGCAAAAATATGAGCAATAATCCGTGCCGCACGTGCAGCACAATTATTTATGCTCTTTTAACCAATGATATCACTGTTTTGCGGCGTTGTCGTTGACGCCGTCGTCGTAGATCTTAAGCTCCCTGTTGTCAAGACGAGAACGACAAAGAAATGTATTAAAATGTAAAACGCACGAGCAGGGCGTGCAGAGCTATTGTTTTTGCTGAATTAAACCTATTGTTACGTGGTGTTCTCGTAGCCGCCGTCCTCGTCTTGCTTAAGGGCCCTTTTGCTTTCCCAAGAGAATCCTACGTCAAATTGAACCCTCTGGATACCTGAGGAGAACGTACTGCCTTTGTAATTTCGTCTGCAAATGGTTGGTTAGACTTTCAAGTCTTCTTGGATATGGACCATAAACCGTCGGCCCCGTCGCGAAATATCTTCCATGCTCGTAAATTCCCTGTGGGACGTTGAAGAACGCACACACTATTTGAGAAGGGCAGGGCACTGGAGTTCCCAGTGTTGTGGTTTGATCTGAATTCTCCAACAAAATGTGTCTGGCTTGCCAGCGTCGTCCATGAAAGTTGAAGGTGCCTTTCATCTCATGCAGTTATTTCTGTCACATATTTATTGATGAAGTTTCAATGTTCATTTTTTTTAGTTTCTGGACCACCTCCCCATTGGAGCCACAGAACCTTCTGTCCTAGAAGAAAAGGAGATTGATGTTGTTTCAAAGGTAAACTGCAAAACTTGTAAGGCGGTCAAAAATATATTATTGTGTGGTTGTTCATGCAAACGCGTCTTCGTCAAGTGAAAGCCATTTTCTATTTTGAATCGCAAAGTGAAATTTAGATCAGTTTTCTGTGGTTTTCAAAATAAAGAGTAGCGAGATAAAAACGTGACTTTTCGGCGACGACATGTTACCATTATCAAATGCAAATTATGGTAAGTTAGGTAACGTTATATAAATTTAAGGATAGAGAGTGGGAAAATACATTAAAATAGATGAGGCGGGGATAAACAAAAGAGTGAACGAGATTTAAATAAATAGTTTCGCTGGAATGGAGTCATTTTGAGTTCAGAATTACTCCATTCCAGTGAAACTATTTATTGAAATTTCGTTCTTTCATTTGTTTATCCCCGCCTCATTTATTTTAATGTATTTTCCCACTCTCTATCCTTTATATAACGTTAACTAATTTACAATAATTTGCATTTGATAATGGTGACATGTCGTCACCGAAACGTCACGTTTTTATCTCGCTACTCTTTATTTTGAAATGCCCAGCTCAAGAATGTATATAAACTAACTCGCTCACCAGGAATTCTCTGATGCTCATTGGGTAGAGCAACCGTCATGCAGGTGTTACCTGCCTGCCTACCTGCAACCCTCACAGCCTGCGTAGCTGGCGGGAGGCAAATAGCGAGCGGAGAATGGGGAAGGGCGTGGCGTGGCTTCGCCGCTCGTTATTTTTCTCCCGCGCCGACAATCCCGCCAGCTACGAAGGCTACGACTCTCATTTCCTTGTCCTAAGTTGCCTCTTCGCCCGTTATCAAGCAACTGGCGTATCAGACTGAAGCTGTTTTACGGGTTGCTAAAGGTAAACCGCCACCTGCTGTCGCAGTTCGCTCTGACGAAGGGCTCCCGCTCGAAACGTCTTCTCGTAGATCTTTCTTACGATGGTTATTTAACAAAAGTAAAACGCGCGCTCTGATTGGTGAATTACCCATTTACTATTTGCCCATGGGTAAATGGTTGTGACGAAAACACTGACACGTACGGCGCGAAAGAAATGCTCTTACTTCAAACTGCAATAATGCCCGACCAGAGTACCGCCGAAAATGCTGAAATTTCTTCGCAGCTTTATGAAAAAAAAGAAGACTTAAAAATGTCATGTTTTAACCCGTTAGCCGATGTTTTGTCTGAGCCACTTCGAAAGCGATTTGCAAACCTCAGTGAAAGCCAGCTCGACGTATTGGTGAGCGAGAGGCATTGAAAGAAGACAAAGGATGTGACAAACTGTATAAAACAAATAGTAAACGGTTCAGCGTGTACTATGGAGTTATAGGTGCACGCGGGAGGTTTACCGTTATCAACCCGTTTGATAAAGCCAACTTCTTCGTGTTTCATTCCATAACCGACGCCGCATCAAAGTTTAGGTTCACGGATGAAGAATGCATAGAAATCTTGACTCACACTAGGTCTGTCTCAAAAACCCAACATTCAAAATTCCATCTAATTCAATCCCTATGAAAACCTAGAATAGTTACTCTGGGATGGTGCCTCTGGTAGTTCCACTTTTTTAAAATGGTAATTTATCTGCATGTTTGATGCAGAAATGGAGAAGTAGCACTTCGACACTTTCTCTGGAAGAGGCGGACGATCTCCAAGCTGTTGTAAACGATGCATTCGCTTCAAGGTTAAGTAGAGACGAAGATGAAGGTGAGTGTTTGTGTTTGATACAATTGTTCACTACTCACGCGCGAGCAACTTGAAGCGCAGTTTAATAGGAGGCAAAGAGTGAGGCCAATTTACTTTAAATTCAGGGAATTGTTGCCCATGCAAACGTTGACTCAAATCGCGTTTTTTTTTAAAGGAACTTTTCCTAGAACGTATTTAACATACTGGACCCAGTTGTTCATAGTTTCAAAGGAAAAGTCGCTATTTAACACTTTCAATTTGTGCAGAGATTTCATTATTTGTTCACGTAACAGTGAGTATTCACACTTCGAGCACATGTAAGTAAAGCAGTGCACGAAAACGATGGTCAACCTTTAACGGGAAGTCTATTATACTCCCGGCTGGATGGTGATTTATCTGGACAATGAACATCTGGTGTCTTGTCCTATGAATTTGAAAGGTAATTTGCGCCATTAGTATTTTGGTCTTTCTCTTATTTTAGAAGAAGAGGTCTGGTATGATGCAAAAGAGTATCATTTGGAGGAAAGGTATGCTTACTGACAACTAGAAATGACACACATTTTGTTTAAATTGCGAAGGTTGATGACAGAGGTAATTAGTGATTACCCGGGTTGTTACATTTTATTTCATTAGCTTTGCGAAACACTTTCTGAAAGAGGAAAACAAAGAAACGAATACGAGATAATAGGTAACGCTGGAAAACACAATGGCGGGACAGCACATCGATTGTTGAGGAACCGTATTTTAGAAGCAGTCACTTTTTCTTCGAAAACTTTCGTTTAGGTCTTATGGATTGAAAGTACAATACAGAGAGCTGACTGTCGTTTGGGTTTTTTAGGATAATTCCTTGGCAATAGCCCTTTTCACGGTTAGTTTTTCTCATTTGCATTACAATGTAATCTAGCGTGTCTGTGAGGCAATTTCGGGCTATTTTGTACTTTTAACCCGAAATTGCCTCGCACCCACGTTAGATTACATTGCAAATGAGAAAAAGTAACCGTGAAAAGGGCTCTTAAAATGTCGTGTTATTTGCTAAGCAATGAAAGCCAACCATAGTTGTCTTCTCATTCCCTTACACAAGGTTATGACTGTCAACTCAGTGACTCAAAAATACAGTATTGAAAATAATATTTCTTCCGTAGTGGAACATGTGTTCTTGTTGACGTATTGCAGATTTAATCGGACAAACAATTACCCACCCTGCTAGCAGAGCCTTCTTTTGCTTGCTCGATTTTGGCGTTCGCGAGAAAGACTCTGCATGAATCGAGTAAGATCTTTATTGAATATGCGCTGCATGTTGCCAGGATACAGTCTCGAACCGAAGCCTAATATGCCAGATCTCGCCGCCATCTTGGTTTTTCATGGTACAGCGGGCTCAATTATAACCATCGGTTTTGTCAATAAACGGACGCTCGCACTGGAAAAACCGGTTTGACGAGAGAAAACAAGATTGACTAGTCCAGAGGTTCGGGCTGCGGCGGCTTCAACGAGTTGACGCGATTTGGGCAGAGGCTCCTTTTCTCCTCCTCAGTAAAGAAAAAGACAAAAGAAGGCTCTGCTCGCAGGGTGACAATTACCATAATATAAGCAGCCACTGAGCCAAGAGATCGCGCACTGGTGGCTCAGTTGGTTGAGCACAGGGCTGCTATTCTAAAATCCGAGGGTAAATAAAGATTAAGATTTATGATTATATGATGAAGTCCTTATTCCACTTCTTCAAGTGAAGCAGCACTAAGGAATATTTTGAAAGCAGACACGTTTGTATACGCGCTTGGTTTTGAATCATTTGTTGCATTTTAGCTGAAAAAAAAAAATTATTGACTCTCGATTTATGTGGAAATGGTAAAGTCTGAGGGATAGAGAGCACAGGCAAGACATTAGTTTGTTGTCCTGTCATTACGTCTGACCATAATTTAAAATTGGTCTGGTAATTTCGAATCTTAGTCAGATAATGCTCGATGACCGATAATAATTCAATTTGCAGTACTGTAACGGGCAGGTGATGATTGCTTAAGCCGGGATGAATAAACAACTCCAGTGTAATATCTTCCCAGTAGAGTATCGGCGTCGTGATTTGGCACTTGTAAGCAATATCACATTTTTTTTGTATTATGGCAGGCATAACGAAGAACAACCAGCCGCCAACAGGGTTGCTAAAAACGTTAATAAGATCAAGATGACAGGAACGTTTACCATCAGAAAGGTATTGGTTGTTTTGGTTGTTACTGTGCGGTGGTCAACTTTGAACCTATGCTCCTCTTACCACTGCACTCCCCTCTGTAGCCGTTATTTTAATCTCTTACTTCACAGTACTAATTTTAATCTTAAATGGTTACTGTTCAAATCTATACATTACGATGAAGTGTGAATAAACTGAACTGAACTGAATTGAACTTTGTACTAAACATTCAATCATTTCGTTATCAGCTTCTGATAACAGTTGACAAAGCCATTGAACTTACGCCAAACGACGCGCCATATCTGAGTCTGGAAATAAAAGACCTTGGAGCTGATGTGACTGTTTATTCTTGGAACACGCAAGCTCGGATTAAACTCGGATTTATTCAGCTCTTGGACAACCATTGGAAAGGTATTTTAGTTGTATTTAAGTAACTTTAAGTTAAGGCTGAGTCGAACTTAAATAACCTGATTGCTTCCTTCAATTTCGCAGAAACGTTTTAGCAGACCACCATGAGTAATCTCTCTTTCTTACTGCAGATGTAGACGGGTCTAATCTTTGTGTTCTGACATCTTCCTCTGGACAAGACTGGATCACGGTGAATTACATTAAGGTATTTTTCTATCCCATTACTTCAACTTGAAAATAAATATGGGGATGAACGCATGAAAGAATACAAAAAAAAAAAGGAGAAAGGGAATGAATTCTGTTTAAGTGATGAGAATAAATGCCTTCAATTGCTGGACCACGGACAGGCGAGTTTCAAGTCAACTCACATCAGTGAAATGTTGCAGCATGGAACATATTCTTAATTTGGTATACCACAAATTCACATCAAATCAAGTCAAGTCAAATTTTGAGTTTGAAAGGGAAGAGAAGAGTTGATTTGATCTTAGAGAGAACCAAGAACATTATCGAGTTGTACCAAGGAGCACGGAAATCGATGGCGAGCGCTCAAAATCGACTTTTTTTCTCAAGAAGCTCAATTTGTTTTTGACAGGCTGATCCTACTGGCCCTGAGTTTAAGACAAAGTTTGGTTCAGTCGAGCAGTTTATGGAAGTGAGGTTTAGTTCTTTGAGGATGACAGCTAAGCAAGAAGCCATAGCAAGTTTTCAGATATTTGTGCTTAGTTTGTTTCAGAGGTAAAGTAACTTCCCTGGTTTCAGTTTTCTTGATTTTGTTTCTTGATTTTTTCCCCTCAATTTATCTTATTTACGTCTTCTTATGCTTTAGCATGTACAACCCATAAATTTTGGTAATATTTCTTAATCACTACTCACCTCGATTAGACCACTATTGTGGGTAGTTCTCTTGCCTGTTTCAGTTTTATTAATTGAAGAAGTATGCTATGTTCTTTTTGGCAAAATAAAGGAATGGTTGTATTGTATTGGTTGTATTATTGATACGGTTTTTCAGTGTAGTCTCGCGCGATTTGAAGGTTAGATAAGCCGGCGCTGTATTCAGATTGCATTTTGATGTGTAGTGTCGGGAGAGAACCAGATTGGAAGGCTGTGCCCCAGCGACTTCTGGAGACGATCCCTGAGGAAGATCAACTCGAAGACAGCTCCTATGTTTCCAAAGGTTTGTTTTAACTTCCAAGCCTTCCAAGCTTTGTCCACATCTTGTGATTTTTTTTTTCCCAGAATGGGTGAATTTCCCAATAACTGTCTGACTGACATTTCATTGAAACTGTGAAGAGAATTTACATACCGATCACTCATGGAGTCAAAGGGATAATTAAATGGTAGCAGAAACACATGATCTTGAAGCTTGTAACTTGCAACTCTTTTCCTTGGAGCAAAGCTGGGGATTTTAGGACGCCAATTTTATGCCCAAAATATGAAAAAAAATGAGATCGATGCTGCACGCGCGGGAAAATGCACAAGCTACGTTACATCCAAATAAGGAAATTTTTATACTAAAAAAAAACCCAGCTCTGAACCAGTTTTAAAGGCCCTCCCTCAACCGACAGGCATTGCGTGCCGTGGAACAATTTTCATATATGGAAATCCCGTCAAAGCTGAAATCCATCCAATCAGATCGCTACGATAAGCAATGCGGATTTCCATAACAAAAACAAACGGTCGAAAAGTCTGTCGGTTGAAGGTGGAACTTTAAACGCTTTAAGGTCATGAGCTTCTAATGGAAGAGAGAACTATGATGGGACTATTGGCTGATTTGTCGCGGTTCTCGTTGCAGAAGGAAAGTTGCAAGGGAACTCCGACATTGTCAACTTCAAGATTGTTTCAGAAATGGAAGACGTGACTGTGACACTTAGTTCCATGGATCGTTATGTCGGAAAAATAGAAGTCAAAGGTTAGTCTTGATTTCAAAAGAATTATGGCATGCCTTTCAGGTCCCTTAAAGTCCTTGTAAAATAAGGTATCGAAATCTTATACTTGCTTAAAGTGCCCCTGTGACCAAAAAATCAATTCATATTTTTCTTTGGATTTCAAAACTATGTTAACAAAACACTAAGTGACCCACGTTTTAAGCCTTGATTTCAAAAAGACACCTCTTTATTTTAACTGTAATTTTCCTATTTAATGGTCAGCCATTACTAACATTATGTTCTTGAGAGAGCTGGATCGAGGAGAAAATGACGTCAAAGGCTCACTAGTTTAAGAATGCAATACGTGTGTACGCCGCAGAATTAATATGCAAATATGGGGCTTTAAGCTTTCAGACTTTTAAACTCACGCTTTGCATATATAATAAGCTGCGTTCACACGCTGAAATTTTAAGCTAGTGAGCCTCTGACGTCACTTTTCCCTGGATTCAACCGTCTGAGGTCCAATCGGTCAGTTTTGGACGTGAGTAATGGCGGACCGTGAAATCCAAAACTTACACTCAAAGTAAACGGCCTTTGGATATAAATCAAGGCTCAAAATTTTGCTAGTCGGGTGTTAAGCGAACACACTGGCAAAATCTGAAGGAAAAAAGGAAATGGTTTTTTCGATCACAGGGGCACTTTAAGTTAGTCTACTTTTTCTAAATTCGTCGCGTTGCACTGAAAACCTGAGATCGACGGGATAATCGCAACAGCCTGTTCCAGGCTCCCAGAAAGTCGGGAAAGCGAAAAGTATAAACTGCGCGCGAAAAACGCGTGGGAGATAGGGGGTGTGTCGAGGCAATGCCAGCACCCACGCGTTTTTCGCGAGCTGGTTTTGCTTTTCGCTTTCCTGACTATCTGGGAACCTCGAACAGGGATCGCAAAGGTCTTGAGATAGTGCAAACCTTTTTCTTGAAGCAGCGTTTTGGTCGATAAAAATAACAATTGGCCTTAGTAATAACCCTCCTCGTAGTCCGAGGACTGGATTACGTGGGCTCAGTTCAACAAGATTAGGCCGAAATCATGTTAGACGCCCCTGGTTTCCGTGAGAAGATCCAATACACGATTTCACGGCCTTTTAGTCATAGTCTTTACATGTTTTGATTAAGCAACTTGTGAACGATCTATTTAGGTAGAGTACACTGTGCTATAGCTCTACTATGATATAACTGAATATATCTGCTTTCAGTCTCTGTAATCCCGTGTTCATTCTATTTTTCTAGGTTTGTTCTTTTTTCCTTAGGGTTTAGGGTTAGGGTTAGGGTTAGGGTTCACTGAGTCTCCTTTAATGGCGGTTGCGTAATTAGGGAGTTTAAGCAAAGACTACGGCTACGGCAACGCCACAAAGCTAGAATATTATTGGTTAAAAAAGGAAAAATACTCGTGCTGCACGTGCAACACAAATTTTCGTGCATTTCTCTGCCGTACTCCACAAAATCACCAAATTTTGAGTTTTGACGACAACGTCAGCATACAACAATGAACCATTCATTTTCTGTTTTGACTTCAAAACCGTTCGTACCCATCCAGTTACAGGATATTTCGCCTGTTTTGTACAAAGTGAACAAGATGGAATAATCGCGAAATACTTGTGATAGCGCTATGTTCGATTATGCAATGACGTTTTCGTTTCCGTAGTCGTCGTCTTTGCTAAAACTCCCTATTAACTCTACTGAACCTTTAAAAAAACCGTTCTTTTGTCGCTTTTATATGACCTTTTTTGTGTCACTTCCGATCCTAATATAAATGTGTTTCATAGGTCTGAATGTCAGCGTAGATATCATTCCGTCCAAAACAACCATTACTACCAGGTAAGCGAACATCACTCGCAGATGATATTCTTTGTTTTTTAAAGGAACCTCTTGAAGCATCCTTGTTTCGTCCGGAAACAAATTTTACAAGGATTTTTATCGTGGATTTTTTTGTTGTACCTATTCATTTTGTAAATACACATTTAAATTTAGATTTAGGGTGCGTTCGATTGAGCCTATTCCAGAATAAGAATGAGTGGAGTGATGATTTAAAACGGTATGTCTGGCGTTTTGAAGCGACAAGGATAATAAATGCTTGAAGTAGCATTTTAGCAAATGTTTGACAATTTTAATGCGAATGAATCTCCGTAAAAACGAAGGATTTCTAACTTCTATTGCATGTATTCCTATTCCTGAATACGGTCAATCGAACGCACCCCTAAATTGTGTTGTTTCAAGGATGCCGTCACAAACTACTTTGCGTGGCCATTTCCCCAGAAAATTGGAAAGTGGTTTATGGCCTTAATTCATCAATTTCCCTTGATCTGTCGTAGATAAAGTAACTGATAACTTTTCCATATTTTGAGGGCGTACCA
>NC_090888.1:65035434-65047934 GCF_036669925.1 Montipora capricornis | reverse complement strand
CCCCATAGAAAGAATGGTAAACCGCCACGAGACTGCATGATATGCGAGGCATATATTTAACCATCGCCTGATACTTAGCCGACGAGGCCGTTGGGCCTACATCTACATCTACATGTTCCAGCACTCGGCAAAGTCCCTTTTTTGACTTGTGGCTGTTTCTGCTTAGGTGGCCTCATACACCACAAGCCTTTTTAGAGACATCACCGCCAAGCCGGCCACTTCTGCTGGAGAGAACAGGACAGCCACAACACCGGGGACTTTATCCCCTACTCTTCTCGAATAGTGTTTGGGTTCTTTAACGTCCCACGGGGAACTTATGAACATAGAAGAATTTTGTGGGACGGGGCCTACGGTTTACAGTCCTTATCCGAGAAGACTTGAAAGTCTAACCATTTGCAGATGAATTTACAAAGACAGCACTTTCTCCTCAGTTATTTTAAGATCCTGAGTGTTGATCCGGCCGGAGTTGAACTCACGACCTCCCGCAAGACAGCCCGATGCTCAACCAACTGAGCTACCGCAAGATTGAGCAGGATAATGGTTTTATTATTCAACACATTGATGACATAGCACAATTTTCTACGTTTATTGGAAAAAAAAAAAGCTGGAAAAACTACCTTTTTTCTCCGCGACACACAAAATTACGTATATCGCAGAATCTCTGTTGAGTACACATGACGAATATTGCGCGCGCTATGACCATATTTGGACATTGTCACAATGTGTTGAATAATAATTAACAATTATTCCATGAGCGCGCGTTGGATATGAGATGATAGATAGCCAATGAGGCGCGTAGTGCCAAGTTGGCTATAATCATCTCATATCCAACAAGCGTGAGTGGAATAATTGTTTTATTAAAAACGCCCCCAAAATATAGAAAACTAGACTACTAGACTAAAGGCCCAAAAAGTCACGCGTATGCTTGCCGTGTTTGTAGATCATGGTATAATGGCTCATAACCCATTATGGCTTAGCCAATCAAAACTCTCGAATTGCATTATCCAATGATCCAGTTTTTAATGAAAACGATTATAAAGTTTATTACCGTTAAAACTCCCATTCGCACCTTACTATTCGACGTGTTTCACAGACGAAAGGATATCACGGAGCGCAGCAAAGCAAATCTAAAGGAATTTCTAGTAAGGAGGTAGCAAGACCGTGTATATGAATACCCGGACTTGCAACGCGGATATTTTCTGGGTCCCCCGTCAACTTCTCGGCTGTGTTTAATTTGTAAATCACTATCAGGTCCGCCTCTCGCTCCTTGGGATTCTTAAACATTTGTGGTGGTTGTTACAGTAATTTGTTTCAATGATCGCGTAAACTTCCTGAGGGGAGCGGTCAATTAAAGACGCGATGCGATCTCCACTGAGCTTGTTATCAAATTGAGTGTATTTCATATTCATATTCATTCTGTTATGCAGATCGTCTCAAGTGGAAAAGCATCTCAGTCCTTATCTTATTGAACCAGTTGAACTCAATGTGATTGTAAAGCGACGTCTGAACTTGGAGGGCACTGACCTTCCTCTTATTGAAATTTTAGGAAATTTGCCGTTGTTCAAGGTAAGCATGTTCTGGCCCTCCAGGCTGCAATATCGTTCAATGGTAACTTGATGTAATCGCAATGGATCTCTCTACTGAAGCAAGCGGAAGTTAGGTTCAAACGGGTCCTTGTTATAAATAATAATGCTAAGACGATCTCCTTGGGAAGAGGTATTTATTTTTGCTTCAGGTTGTTTCCGATCGATCTCTTCTTTAAGTTCACTTTCGCCGAATATGTCATAAAAGTGTTAACGATCACATGTCCTAAAGATATATTAGCTAGGTCTGTTTACTCGATGTAACTTGGCTGCTTTGCTTCTTAATTTCGCAGGTAAATTTGGGAATCAGTGATTTCCAAATTCTGATGATGGTTATTAACGACAACTTGCTTGAAGGCCGAGAAGGTGAGAAGTTGGCAACTATATTGATGTAAATGCGTTCTATATGGCCGTCCAGATGTGTGATCTTTCTTATCCCTTTGTAGAACGCAGAGCTGCTGCGACAACTTCTGAACAACCGCAAGATGAAGAACAGAAGGCGGTGACAACAGGTTAGGAAACTTACTTAAGGCCTTTTTACTGTTGGATTCTCTCAGAAGCCACAGCTGCCCATTTGTCAAGTTTCCCGTTCGATCTATCAGACAAAAGGATGCCTTTCTGAGTCATTATAATCCTTTCAACAATGATTTAATTTAAGCTTCGAGCTTTTAGCATAAATGCTGTAATAATTTAGGGGAAATTCAAATTAGAGAGAAACAAATCTTATCAAAGCAGATGTTGGTTTTGATGAGAGGTGTTATTGAAATGATCCTTTTCTTGCCAAGAAAAGGTATTCTTTAAAATTGTAGGCGTAATAGATAGGGTACTCTGAATGCATAAAAAAGGATCTTAAAATTGCGACCATCTGGGATATACCTCGTTCGAGGTTCTGATGTCCTCCTGCGTAACACATGATCGTTTCATTCCAAATTGATGTTTTACACACGTACTTGACATCACGGATACCAATTTGGTGTGTAGGAGTCGGTAAATTAAAGTGGAAGAACTGTAAATACGACTCTTTCAGAACAAAAATTGTTCGTCCATGACAGGCTGATTGCGTCGCTGCAAGCAAAGGCCCTGTGAACTTAAAAATGATTTCCGGGAACTCTCTGAAAGTGTGCGAAGTTTCTTGGTCAAAATGAGCTGGATCTGATCAAACAGTATTTTCTTGTTGCATTGAAGAATCTCTGGACAAAACAGATACTGGTTCAGTTAGCGAGGATCCTCCAAGTGTCAAGTGCACTTTCACTGTGGGGAAGGTTAGTTGTGATTCTTAAACAGTTTTGTTGTGCAGTAGAGGTTTTGATTGTTTTAAATTCTTGTAATTGCTAGAAAGAGATTTAAATGTTTGTTTAGGTGCAAGTAAATTCACCCAAAGTTGTGCATGGAATAATGAAGGCTTACTTGCTTTTGGAGGCCAAGGATATGAGTACTACAGTCACAGTAGAAACATGGATTCTCAGTGTATCTGCAAAGCTTGGAGCGCTTGAGATGCTCGATTATCTCAATACAGGTAAGGTTTACTACTTACTGACTCTACCTTTTGTTCACAAATTTACAACTTACAGATGAGAATGATTTGTGGTTTGCCTTCAAGTGTCATAGCTAATCTCGCTACATGAAGTTAAAGTGCTACTATGATAAAAAAACCAGTTCTTTTTTTCTTCAAATTTTAAAAATGTGATTGTTGAAAACTTGACTGAAAAAATTTTGAGCTTTGATTTCTATCCAAAGACTGTTTACTTTGAGTGTAAGTTTTGGATTTCACGTTTCGCCATTACTCACGTTCCAAACTGACCGATTGGACCTCAGATGGTTGGATCTAGGGAAAGGTGACGTCATTTATTCACCAGCTTAAAATTTCAGCGTGTGAACAAAGCTTATTACCAGTTTAATAGTCTGACAGCCCGAAACTCCCGTGCTGCATATTAATTCATCCGCGTACACACGAAATGTATTCTTAAACTATTGATTCTTTGACGCCATTTTATCATTGATCCAGCTCTCTCAATATTTTAAAGTTAGTAATGGCGGACCATTAAATAGGATCACTTGGTGTTTAGTTAACATAGTTTGTAAATACAAAGAAAAAGAAAAATTGATGTTTTTGTCATATTGGTGCTTTAAACGTACACCAGTTGCAGTTCGATAGAAGGGAATCGTACGTCTTTGCCTGCAATGTTCTTTTCTAGAAGGTGTCTTGTTCTATTGAAAGCGACCAAGAAAGTGACGAGAACTAGCTAGGCTACCCTCCCCCCCACCAAAAAAAAAAAAATTGTCAAGCCTATTGACGTTTTGATAATCAAGGAAATATTATGCATCAAAAACTGACAAATTAGACATTCTTGCCTTTTTCTTGTATCATAGGATTTTATCATAACTGCACTTTTGTTACATCTTCATCTTGGCATTTTTCCTTAGATTCTGATCGCTCGCCCGTTAAAGTATTATCTTCCTCTCGCGATGATGATGTTATTTCGGTGTGTTATAAATCCGTAAGTATTGTATAGTTATATCGTTGGTGTTATCGTTATATTAAGGCCCGGGGAAAAGACTTGAACATCCGTTCGATGACTGCTGGGGTTCCAAACGGTTCGAGCACATCATCAACATTTGGTTCAACAAAGCTTCACGAGAGGCCTGGTATTCAGTCCTAGGCTGCAGCCGCTGTTGTTACTATGGACACAGACATGAATACGTCATTGAGAGACCGAATAATTCACACACGCGTTCTTTGGCAGGGAAATGCACTGAAATGCGTGCCGCACGAGCTTCTTTTTTTTTTAACTAAAGGCTACGGCTTTAACATTCATTCGATTTTGTTGGACGATGTTGTTGAACGATGTTGACCGCTTGGGTGGGGAAAACGGTTGCAACACATCACCAACATTTGATTCCACAAAGCTTCACGAGAGGTTCGGTATTCAGTCCCAGGTTGCAGCCGCGATTGTTAGATATGGACTTGTTACTATGGATATGGATACGTCACTGAGAGACCGATTGGAACGCACGCTCATACCCAACGAGGTTGAAAGAGGGGGGCAAAAGTATTCAACTTCATTCGACATTCGTGGGTTGTTTAAGCAAAGTTTAAACGCTTTTAAACTCGTTTAACATTTCAACATGTTTCAAAACGCTTGAAAGGGGTTAGGGGTGGGGAGGGGGGGGGGGGTGGGTGTGCTAACGGCTTCGTTATCGCTGTTCAACATTATCAAACGGATGTTTATGCCGTTTGTCCATATGACTTCACGGTAGCGAGTTTTTTCCCAAACAAATCTGCTAAATGAACTCTTTTCTTCTTGTGCAAATAGGTTATCTTTACATCTTTCTGATAATTTTTGTTTGTTAAGGTGGATCCTAGATGTCCGATGTTTGAATCATCATTCAGTGGTGTTGAGCAGCAAATAAGCGTCATCTTCTCAAGGCTGAAGATAGATTGCTTGCAAAAGTCACTGATGGATTTGCAGACGCACGGGCTTGCTCTTATAAACAGGTAGGACAACAAGTAAAAACAAATCTTTCCCATATTTTGTCTTCTAATTATTTCCATCAAGTATTTTAATAACGTTGACTATGCACCGTGTCCCAAATTTGTGGATTCCAATCAGTTTGCATTTTTTGCCCCATAAAAAATTTTAATTTTTCCTTGATCAAGGACTAATTTGAACAAAAGAAAAAGAGTGTTTAACTAGTGGCCAATAGCACTCTTTACAATTGACGTCACGATTTAGTGCCCAAAGCATTATGGGAAGTTTGGCCGCGCATTTCAATCCCATAATGCGTTGTAATAAGGCGTTATGATCTATTTTTATCACTTGTGGGAAATGCTATTTGGAATAGGGCGCGTAGGGGCTTGGGGTTTGACAGTACCCTGTTGAAGGTTAGTAAATTTTCATTGCGTGATGCACAATGTTCGCATATGTGACTCAAATGGCCTAAAATACTACTTTTCCTGTCTCGTTTCTTACATATTTCTCATTTTCGGATTTCTTACCACTTTTAATCTTAAACGCCCTGCAAAGTTCTTTTTTACTTCATTAGTGTTTATACGAATTATTTTAGGTACGTGTGCAGTGGTGTATAGTATGCTATTGGCAATCGTTTGGTGTATTTCTTTCTTTTTAACTTTAAACTTGCTTTAAAATGTTTACACTACTTATGACACAGTTTGTTGTTTTGTAGTGTTAAAGGAACAGATGTTGCTCCAGCATCAGAAGCGGGCCAAGAAAGTTCTTTGGAAAAAAAGACAATAGCTGGCACTGTGAGCCTGAAAGCCGAGGCCGCATTGTCGGAACTAGATGTTCTTTTGAGGCTCTCCGACAAGAATTTAGCTGAAATTAAAATCCGAGGTGCGAAGCAGAGTGGTAGAGCTGAAACTTTCTTTCTTCAGTTGTCAGCCGATTCTTCCTCTTTTTCGAAATCTGGGAAGAAAGTCAATTTGTAAAACTAGGAAACAATATATTCCTAGAGCGAGGTCCTTTGTAGCAGGCCTTAGGAAAGGAGAACCGGTTGCAGGTTTTTCTCTATGAACCAATTTATTGCTATAGGCTCTCCCTGTTACCATGATGTCGTCTCCGCTTTCGTACACTATTTCACGAGATGTGTCTAACATAGCGTTATAATAGTAACATTAGAGCGAGTTTCAATCTAGTGTCGTAAAACCAAAACCAAAGTAATTACTTTGGCCAATCAGAAAGGACGGAGACAATCCAGTAAAACCAATCAAAAATCGAAGTGATTACATGTAGTCGACACAAAGCGCGGGAAAATGTGCACGCGCAAGCCACGATTTGTTTTGGTTTCACCTCTGATTGGTTGAAAAAGTGGCGGGACAACTTTGAACCAATCTTTGAATGAAGTAATGCAAAACCACTGCAATTCGCTAATTACTTTCGACACTCAATCGAAACCGCTCTGTTAACTTGGCGCTTTGTTAAGTAGTGCTTTTTTTATTGTACAGGCTTGACGGCAGAATTTCAACTGCTGGACAATGGACTTCTGTTGAAATCAAGGTAAGAAGTCCTGTAGAAGTTCTATTTTGTTCTTTCCTATTACTTGAATCAACAAATTTTGCACCGTTGGCAAGTGACGGTTAGACCTCGAACGGGAATGTTGCATGAGTCGCGATATAAAGAGCGCTTGTTAGTGGTTGTCTTTTAATTTGGCAACTTCAGGTACCGACAGTCTTGGTTGGAGGAAGAAATTTGATCAATTTTCAAGACATTGAGCGCCAACCTCTTTTCCCTTAATGGAGTCCAGCGGCATTCTTTGCCCAAGAATTGCATGAAGATCATGTATCTATTCTAACTAAATGTTTATCTGACTCGGTGCGATCTTTATCCTTAAAACTATGCGGAAACCATGGCCTAACCCTCATAGAACGCTTTTACGCTACAGGGTCTCATTGCTACACAGTTCACGACCTCCACACAACTTTATCGTCTTTCATGTTTTGAACCGCAATGCCTACGACATTTTTCAAGCTTGTTGATGTGTTCGTTTGGTACTTTTTTTCTACTGAAACTGAGTCAGTGTTTTAAAGCTGGAGATCTTGAAGTGTTTTTCTTATATTAAATTAAGTTGCCTTCATCCAACAGACTAAGAACTGGAAACAGGGCTCGTCTCAGGGCT
This sequence comes from Montipora capricornis, assembly GCF_036669925.1. Classification (NCBI taxonomy): domain Eukaryota; kingdom Metazoa; phylum Cnidaria; class Anthozoa; order Scleractinia; family Acroporidae; genus Montipora; species Montipora capricornis. The sequence goes on along the minus strand of NC_090888.1, from coordinate 65,040,717 downwards.
AACTATATATGATTACACTATGATTCTTGTTTTGCATTTTGTTACAGACAAAAGGACCTTTCAGTTGTTGATCCTGACACTACGTCTTACTATCCTAAGGTAAAATTTGCGGTAGTGATGTAGCTTTTCAGTGGTGAGGCAGGGGTACTCGCGAAAAATAAGTTTACAGTTTACAGAGAACGGACATCTTATCTCAGCCCGAATGGGCTTACGTCTGCAGCGTTATTTTTTGATTTTGTTGTTCGTTTTATTCCATTTCAACTGTAATTATCTAGGAGCACTTTATTGGTTGCTCAGTCAGTCGAGCGTAGCACAAACATACACGAGTGCGAGAAATGACCGCGAGGAAGTTTGGAGTAAAAAGCGCGCGAAACGTGCCGTGCTTTCTGGCGTATTAACGCTCGACAGATTAAACCAAAGATGGGCCAACCACAACCCAAACCATAGTAATATAATGATTGGCAGTGCTAATCACCCTTTACTTGCACTATTAAGGACTGAATTGCGAAAGGGCGCAGCTCACGATATCGGGCTGAAAGCATACGAAGGTGCCTCTGGCTGCCACTATACAGTTCATGTTTGATGTCGGAGCACATCACCACAGCTAGATGTTAATTAGCTGTGAGTCGATTTTGATGAGGGGGGAAAACCGGAGTACCCGACTCAAAACTCAGCCCACATGCAGGCCGGGGCCAGGGTTGAACCCCGCCTCGCAGTGGTGGGAGTCCCGATAGATAACCGCTAAGCCACCCTGACTCTCTGATATCCATTTATCGTCATTGTTGCTTTGTTTTTAGATCATTTCTGTGGAGAACGAAAATGTATTTGACTTTGAGGTAAGAGTTATTGAAGCTGGTATCAGTAGGAGCCGACGTTGCACCTTTTTAACGCAGTCAGTTCTCAGTTTTACCTGGAATTTAAAGCTATTGCTAAGCAGAGAAAATAAAACGGAAGTTTCAGCCGCCGGCGGTCGAACTGGGGTAAACATTAGCCTGTGAACAAACTCTTTATATAGGTTGTCATAAAACTGTTTTCGAATGCATTACGCACGGCAGAAGTGAACTCGTTCTAATTCCCTAGCTTTGGACCGCGCGCCCTTAGAGAGCAATCAAAACAAAGAGCCCTGAATCATCTAATCGTCCAATCGCTGGCTAAGGCTGTTGAAGCTGATTTCCCTATTAATGTACGAATCAGTAAACAGACCAAATTAAATAGAATGCTTTTCGTTCTTTCCAGTGCGTGGATGCTATGCTAAACATTATGGGCCAGTTATTTAAACGAAGTCTAACTTAGGCCGCGGCTTAAGACAATCAGTGGTCCTCCAAATCTGTTTATAAGCGGTACATTTTAAGTAGATAAATTATTGTCTAGTCTGGAATGCAAACCTTTTTGTTACCATCAACAGCAGACAATATTTAGATATGATTGTTGGCAATATTGAAAATGGCTTAGAACGCGGTTTTGTTAAACATTGTCTAATTTATGTTTTAATAATCGACCCTATGACAACAATTGTGTGATTGTTGCCAAGTGGTTTATCGTTTTTGTCATAAGTTATGCACCCGGGTGTTATGTAGGTGACTTCAGAGAAGGTCCGTGTTTGATTACAAAATCAGCCTTCTTAGTGGGTTGACCAAATTGGACCCGCTTGGTTCTTCTAACTTTATTCGTAATATCTTCTCAGTCTGTCCCGCGCATTACCCTTACAAACCAGGATTTGTAAACTCCAGTGTGACTCACACATAGGGTCCTTCTTTTCAGTTTAAATACTTCAACAACACCAAACCATCGGAAGAAGCAGAAAGGAGCCCAGCTGAACTTACAAAGCCCGATGGAAACTTGAAACTAAATCTTGGTAGAGTGCGCATCGTGTTTCTCTACAAGTTTATTGCTAAACTGAGGGTTAGTACAAATTTACATAAGAAAAATTTCACACTTAGACTCACTTTGAAGAGGAGACAGACATGAAAAAAAAAAAGCCCTATTATATGAGAGGCATGGGTTTGTGGTGGTTTGAGCACCTGTTACCTTTGTTTTCTTGGGCATGAAACTTTGCTCCGTGTTGGTATCTCGTCCAGAGGGTGTAGCAATGCTCTTACTCACATCATGTTACTTATACCGAGATAAGCTGTGTCCGTGTGAACCCCAGCGGCCCGTTTGGAGTTATCATCACCATGCCACATGACATATTGTTATTTGTAGTTATTCTCTTTTGATTCAATGGATTTGCTAACTTGGGTAAACCAATATTTAGAGATGTAGTTTCTGTCCGACGAGTCAATGCATTTCGCAGGGATGGTGCAGTGGTGATTGCACTCGCCTCCTACCAATGTGGCCCGAGTTCGATTCCGAACTCGTGACCATATGTGGGTAACGCTTTATTCTGCTCCGAGAGGTTTTTCTCCGGGTTCTCCAGTTTTCCCCTCTTCTCAAAAACCAACATTTCTAAATTCCAATTCGATCGGATTGAGGGCCATATTGAAACCTACTGGGTCACCAGTAAATATGTTAGCCTCGTTAAATAACGTCGTTATTATTTGTGATTTAGTATTGTCAAAAGGGAAGGGAGGGGGGGGGGGGGGGTTGCGCAGGGGTGAGAGCACTCGCCAACTGTGGCCCGGGTTCGATTTCTAGACTTGGCGTTTCATGTGGCTTGAGTTTGTTGGGTGTCTTCTTTGCTCCGAGAGGTTTTTCTCCGCCGGGTACTCCGCTTTTCTCCTTTCCTCAAAAACCAACCTATAATTTTTGAAATGAGTTGATTTGATTTCGTTACGTTCATAGCAATTTGTGGAACCACTGACAAGCCCTCAAACAACACAATATGTGCAAGAAACTGCGCAGAAGGCTGTGACAGAAAGGGTATGTGAAAATAGGCATTTTTGCGTTTGCCGTGTTACGTAAAAATTGCTGTATACGTGGAATTTTCTTCCCGTTTTTTTTTCTGCATAAACATTGCATTGACGCGAAATGCTAAACAGCAGTATAAGGGCTTGAAAAATTTAAAGCCATGTTTTGAAGTGACATTTACTTTCCTTAAAGAGTTACCTCGATATATGAGAGGTTTGTTTCATTCAGTTACAAGAACTACCAACTGCATCTGTGAACCAACGCGTCGTCATAAACAAACATTGCGTCCTGATCGATGTATATGTAAAAAGTAACCCTCTATCTTAAGGCCGGACTGTTCACGTACGGCGAACTCTGAACTGTAAACGGCTGGCCGACGTTTGCGGTTTGTGGTTTCAGGAGGAACTCTCAGTCTTAAGGTCTCAATTTTCTTTATTAAGGTAATTCCCTTGAAATTGTTCTACTATCAAACTTTTTTGGAAACTTGGCATAATTAACATTCATGATATGAATATTACAACATTACAAATTCGAATCACCTTCATACAAAATTAACTCTTTGAAAATAAAGCTTCTTTTATTTACATAAGCAGTATTGCTTCATTTACGCCGTCTTTAATTCCCTGGTTGTGGGAGTAGTGCCCTTTTTGGGACAGTTCCGTGGTTAGCTTGAAGTACTCGCCTTGGGTAAAATACACCAAATACGGAACTGTTTTCCAAAAATAATTCGTGATCTACTATCAAACTCTTTTTCTTCTTCAAATATGTTCTTTATTAGAAAAATAATACCTGAAAAAAAAAATCGGGGGTCACCGTGCTCGTTTGAGAGAAAAGGAGCATTTATTTCGCTATCGGGTTTAGTTTGAGCGAAATCTCTTACGTTTTGTATGCGCACGTGCTTATGTGCGCGCTAATGACGTGAAAATCGTGCGCAGTAGGAATGCGCAATGCAATACTAAGGAATTATCTTAAAGCCATCTCCGCAAGCCAAGCAATGCAAAACCTTCGACTCTTTTAATACCTCTTTTGACTATTTTAGATCGGTTCGATTCAGAGCCAGGGAACTCGCATTGGTCTCCAGGTTACCATCAGTGCACCACTTGTGATCTTTCCCCGTCATTCACGCTCGGTAGATATGCTGCTCGTTGACCTTGGACACTTGGATGTTCAGAATGAATTTGACATTTTGCCAGTGCTTCAAGAGAATGGTGAAACAGAGGCTGTATTTGATATCATTGAATTGTCTCTTCAGTCGGTGCAGTTATCAAGGTAAGATAATAGGGAGTTTAAGATCTGCAACGCGACGGTAACGAAAACGTCATTTAAAATTCCAACTTCAGGTCAGTTAATCTTTTTCGTCATCATGTTGGCTTGTTCAACTTCTAAAAACTAGTGTAACTTTCCATGAACTGAATTAGGAGGTGCGGTGTTGAAGCTACGACAGAAAATTCAAATTCGCTGCCTTGTGTTCACGTTCTCTGAAAAACTTGAGAATTGGTAATTTCACGTCGTAGATTTGCAGAAAAAGTGACAGAAATGTACAAAAATGAAAAATGCACGTGCAGAGCGTGCAAAGCTATTGTTTTTGCTCATTAAATATGCATAATTTGTGACGTTTTCGTTGCCGTCGCGTCGTAGATCTTAAACTCCCTAATGGGAAGTTTTAGCAAACTTAAGACGTCACTCCAAAATATAATTTCATTGTGCAGTCACAAAGGGGAATCAATTAAGGACTTGGGGACACTCGGAAAAAATCTCGATTACTCCTAACACCATTTAACGATAGAAGTCAAATATAAACATCTTTACTTATTATAGCATGTTTTCGTTTTTATTGTTTAAAGAGGCGTTATGGATTTAAGTTCATCTTCAGTCATCAAACGTCACCTTATCGAGCCGATAAAACTAGATGCACATGTCAAAAGGCCCCTTCTGCCTTCTGGCCATAATATTCCTATCCTTGAATGTTCAGCCACACTGGACTTTGTTAAGGTAATGTACAATATTATAGTCATTACCTTCCTTTTGATTGTTCGCCCGCGCGCAAAGATGCGAGTCCATTGTTCAGCTTTTAGTTATTGCTCTTGAAGGCCTACTTCTGTTAGTAGTACTTCTGGCCCGGGTTGCTCGAAGCAAGGTTAGCGCTAAGCAGTGTTTAATACCATGGAAACCATTAGATTTTGATGCCTCTTACCCAACGGTAAGCGCTAACCAGGCTTCGAGCAACCGGCCCCTGTCTGTTAGTACTTGTGTTAGCTGCCATAACGTCATGTGAAATATGCCATGACGTCATATGAAAAATAATGCAAAAGGAATAATGCACACATTTTGATTGCTTCTCACCTATGATCTATCAGAGTACAGACATATAGCTGACGTCATCATCAAGAACTTTGAATTCTTTATTATATAAAACAAATAGGTTCCTTGTTGCTG